>NW_023501620.1:0-1985 GCF_013396195.1 Fusarium tjaetaba | reverse complement strand
CTCCGGATCATTTCTCAGTGGCGTGTCTGAATGGCTTCCTGACGCCGGATATTGGATACAGTGCCCAGGAGATTTCATTCTGGATACCGGCGCTGACGTTTATTCTGGTAGTTTTGGCAGCTGTCGGGAAAGAATGGTATAATCTCGTGCATCCTTTACGAGAAGACGATGAGTCTGGGCAGGAAAGGAGTATAAGTCGATCTCACCTCACGCGCATCGCCGATTGTTTGGCGTACATACAATTCATCTTCTTTTCCAGCGCGCTCAGCCTCCGACAGCCTGGATTTCTGCAACCGGTGGTTAGTTCGACGAGTTGGTCTACGCTCATGACCCGACGGGGTATCGTTTGGCGACATTCGCTGTATTATGGTATTCGCGACGGGATCCACGAGATCAACGGCACGTTTGGCGGGACATCGGGGCTGGAGCACATGACGCAGGTGATGGGGGCTCCAGTGACGGTGGAAACCTGGACGAACATCGCGACGCTGGCGGTTGTCATTCTCGTGCTGTTGTACGCGGTAATTCAGGCTGGGCTTCATTTGCGATGGACGCGCGATTGGTTTCAGCAGTCGGGAAGATGGATGATTGACAGGTCTTCGAAACCGCACAAAGCTACGATCTGGGTCGCTTTACGGGTGTACCTGAGTTATCTACTTCTCCCGCTCACGGCGTGGACGACATATCAACTTGACAGCGCCAGCGCGCGCCCCGTTTACTACACAATCCTCGTCATTGTGGTAGTTGCGTTGTTGATCATTGGGTGCTGGTGGGGAATGTCGCGGAGTCCCCAAGACATGGGTTATTTACTAGTCGACAATCTTCACAAGCAGACACCTGAGGAACCGTCACGAACGCAGGACTATTACAGCTATGTCACCTTCATTCTTCTTTTCGCTCGAGGCGTTATCATCGGTGGATTGCAGCGTTTTGGGACTGTGCAGTTATTTTCGCTCATGGCTTGTGAAGTCATTCAGCTGGGCTTTCTCGCTTGGGCTGGCGCGACATCTGAGCTGTTATCAAAACCAGTCTTGATCGCTGGTGCACGACTTTCAGTGCTTCTTCTCTGCTTGGGAATGATTCCTGATTTGTGGACTCATATTGCTGCGAGTACGCTTGGTTATGTTTTGCTAGCATTCCATGCTCTGTTCTTGATTGGCATGTTTCTTGTTCCCTCGGCTTACGAGTCTACCCGTCTCGGCGTTACTTGTTACAACGAATGGCAGACTCCTCAACAACATGCTACCGACTCTTCACTTGAGCGACCTCAGGTATGTCATCACCACTACCCCCACTGACGTGGACAAACACTAACTCTTCCAGGTTTACGGCCTTCGCCAACTCTCAAGACGTCCGACAACAAGAACAGACCTGACAAACCAAAGCATCATAGATCACAACAGAAGCAGCAGTCTCTCAAGCTCAGCAAACTCCTCCTCCGACTCCGCCAACAGATCCTCCCGTGGTTCAGAGCCTGTATCCCCCGAACTCCTCCGCACATACTTCCGCTCCCCCCGCCCCGAGCGATCCGTATCAAGCCTCTCCGGCAGAAGTCAATTCGACTCACCACGTGCATCACGCTCTTCACCTCGCCACCAGCAATTTCCATCGTTTGACACCACGCGCCCACCAACAGTTTACGAGAATCCTGCGGAGAGGAATTCTGTTGGGTCGAGTTTGAGTACGGATAGTGGAGATTGCGGAGAGGCGCCGTCTGCGTGGTCGGCGATATTGCCGTCGAATACGAATGTGGATTATTCGTTTAGAGAAACAGATTTGTATTATCATAAGCCGAGGGAAGTGTCGTTTGGGAATAATGGTGGTGGTGGTAATGAGAGCGGGGGACAGGCGTCGGGTTGGGCGGGAAAACTCAAGTTTTGGTCATGATAATTTATGTAATTATTTTTCTTTGTCTCGGGTGGGAAAAAAGGCATTGGGAGCGACTGAGATTCAGGATTACTAAAATTAATGAGTACTGATTCATA
>NW_023501619.1:0-6215 GCF_013396195.1 Fusarium tjaetaba | reverse complement strand
CTTCTTGCCCTTCTTGCCCTTGAGCTTGCCCTCGGCAGCCTTCTTGGCGAGACGCTTCTCCTTGGATGAAGAGGGGGCCATGATGAAGATGTGTGTAGGAAAGAGAAGAGAGAGAAAAAGACTGCGGGGTTGAAAGAACGGAAACTGTCGGCGGGGTGAGGATGTCCGTCTAAGAAATCAAGTCCAAACCGGGGTATATGAAGTGGTTTGGAAAATGACCGTTCGATGAAGAGGGAGGAAGAAGAGAGTGAGATAGATGGAAAAGTTAAGTTGATCTGACCGACAAAGAAAAACCAGGGCAGCCAAGCAAATAACAATGAGTGTGGCGGTTCCAGTCAGTTCCCGGTTCACTTCTACAGTGGTTGTGCCCAGAGGAAGGCGGGGTGAATTTTTTAATTTTGGTGGGGCAGATTTACAGATTTTTTGACTGACAGAGTCAGGCACCAACTAAGGCATCAAGGTGTGTTATTTCCGATAAGCTGCGAGTTTAATGAGTCCAATCTATAGAATAGTCTTGATGAATGAGTTAGTACAAAAGGGATTCGACTTGCTTAAGCTCTATTCTCAACCTACTCTGCGCTTTTTGCGGTAAATTGCTCTTATCTTTCTCTATCAACCCCAAAATTTTTAATTATTTTTTTCTGACCTGACGTCATCAATCCGCCCAATATGATTGGCTGTTGAGTTTCAGGATTTTCACACTGCCCGCCATCTTCTTCTCGTGCAGGCAACCTTGAAGGACGGTGAATCCGTAACTTTGCATGCAGACTCATAATACTCGATTTAACGCCTTTACTCGGACTTACCGGTCGAGTTGTTGAAACCTACGAGTCAACTTTGCCTCTCTGCAGTAACTCACCACTATCTGAGGCGTTATCACCTGAAGATGAGACTGCCGCCTGTTGCGCCTGGAAATAGCCGTTGGCTCAATCCTTGTGCTCGTGTATCAGGCATTTGCACTGTCTGCAGTCGAGCATGTAACTGATCATGATGAACCGAAGATGATTCGCGCCTCGTCCGATTCAATGCCGCTCAGTTTTGATGCCACAGAGGCAGAGGGAGATAGCCTGATAGCCAAGCGACTTCACCCAAGTACAGAGTACGCGAAGTTTGTTAGATATCCTCGACATGATACCTTTCCAATCATGGCGAGGTCATATAATAAGTTCATATCCATAAATCATGTACAAGGACGTCTTTTGATCCATAACCCAATAGTGTCACAGATATAGGCCAGTCTTCGTTTCATAAGGTCATTTCATCATTGAGCAGCCGCTATAGTACAGATATTGTGATTTCCCATGTTAAGGGGAAGCCTCGTTGTCAAGAGCATCGAAAGGAGTCTTGCCCTCAAGCTCACTCTGCTTAGGACCAGCATCCCGGCCAGCGGCAGTCTGGTTTTGTTGGAACTGTTGCTCAGCAAGTCGGCTAGGGTCATCCTGGCTACCAGGCTCAGACTCCAAGGCCTTCTTGAGACCATCTTTGGTGTTGGAATAGTCAATTCCCTCCTTCAAGTTCTTGCCGTGAGGGCCAGATTCCTTGATATACTGGTTCTCGACATAGCTGGGAGCGGTGCCGGCCAGAGACTTGGGAGCAGAGTTACCGGACTTTGAGGCAGTTCCGGAAGACTTGGACGCAGAGCTAGAGGTCTTGGAGCCAGAGCCGGAGCTGGGAGCGGAAGAGGTATCGGTGTTGCGGCCAGCGTTGGTGTTCTCGGATCTGGAGGTGGGCTGGTTCTCGCCGTGGATGCCCTTGTTGGAGGCGAACTCGCCGCCCTCCTTCAAGGACTCAGCAGCGAGAGACTCATTGGGGACTGTACCAGCACCCTCCTCCTTTACGGGAGCTTTCTGGCCGAGATCGACCTGACCTGTTAGTTCTGATACAACACAAGCCTTCCTTATGCTTACCTTTTGACCGTGGCTGGGGTTCTTGGTAGACATGATGTGTGATGTGTTGAGGGAAAAATGAATTCGTTTACTTCGACTTGATTGATTAATATGTAGGATATGATTGATACAGGTGCCAAAAATTCCTTGAGCTCTTTGATATATACAGAGCATGGGCTCCATGACATCATGGTGGTGTTTCTTCACTAACGCCTCTAAGACTAAACATGACGCCAAATTACATCATGAAAGGACCTAGCCACGAGGATTTGGCTTGTAAAGCAAGCAAAGCAATATAAACCAAGGACTTTTGCTCGATAAGCGAATGGGTTGGAAAGTTCCACGACAAAGCTTCCCCATAGACATCGAGATCTGAGCTGTAGGTGCCCGAGCCTCACCATGTTGGGTGTAAGACAGCTGATGCATCGCAACATCACACACAGACCATGAGTAACGCTAAAATGGTAGAAGAGTAGAAGCTTTAGATTTATAGAATCCCACCCTTACCGGTATTTCACTTTAGTGACAGCGGCATGACGGTGTAGACTTGGTTGGACTTGATGTGTCTGCCGGCCTAAAAGAGCATCTTGTCAGGCGACATCAACAACACCAAGTCTCCCATGCAAGATACCAGGAATCCTGCCTGTCTTTGAGATCTGAACTGGAGCTCCGGAGCTTTTGCACCTGGTTTCCTTATTCCCCGGTTCTTGGGAGACTATATTGGCCACTCATGCATGTCTGTGTAATGCTGGGCGTGGAGAATGGTCTTGGCATGATGACCTCCAAGCTTCACCTGACTCTCATGAACTAGACGCACTCGCCTCACCTATATCCAAAAGGAAGTTAACGAAATAGACCTTGTCTTACATAGTCCCTCAGTGTGTCCTAATCCTGAACTGAAGCCCCGAGGATTGAAACTTCGCCCGATGTCATAAAACTGGCTTATTCATTCGCGTATATCGCTTGCGACATGGCATGTGGGGATGGTATCAGATTGTGATACTTCGGTTTCGACAGGCGAAGTACGAGACCTTGTTTTTTGTACTTATCGGTTTGTGCAGCACCATCTCTTGATAACTAGGTAATTGTTCTTGAAATACGCAATTGAGAATAGATAATTGGTTTCTTTCACAAGCCAGCCGAACCACCTCTGTATAAGTGCGTCCTGGCGCTGATCCATGTGATAATGATATAGAACAGACTTGATCTAGCATTACAAGCACGCGGGAACACATCGCAACATCTGTGCATTCCTTCAATTAATCAGATTTATCGCAATATGAGATTGCCAGGTAGATTTACCATCCACCATTAAACAGGTCTAATCTACGTTACAAAGAGATGGCAAGCCTATCACCAACGTTCGGCGACAAGCGGACATTGGCGATCTGATAACAAGTTACTGTCTGTAGGTTGTCATGATGGCCTAAAAAGTAGACTCCGCATGATTGCCAGGACTCTCTCATTCAGTTCTGCAAATCAAGGATTTTCATCTTTCTGCATAGAAGTACGAAGAGTATTAGGCCTCATCCAGTCAAATGACACAAACATGTATTGCCAGTGTATCGGCGTAAATTATAAAAGTTACACTTCATGTGCACTTGAAGACGCATCCATGGCGATATCATGTGACGGTAGCTGAGTGACACTTGTTTGAACATGGCGAGTAGTGAGAGGCCGCACGCGATATTGCCTGTCTCGGAACGATCAGTGGATGCATCAATGTATACTCCGTAGTGTATCACTGTATGTCATTAGGTCATTTCGCCAAACAGGAACGCTCTAAAGCTGTGTATGTACTCGAGCCATTGTCAATGATGGAACATCTCAGCCTCATGCTCCTCATCACCTGACACATGACTGAAGTGCAACGGGTCATGATAAAGTCACTTACGGAAATCGATAGCATACATTGATAGTGGGAAGTCTGCAGTAAATAATCTCTCGAGGTTCCTTCTGAAGGATGACGAAGTGAATGATCGTTGCCAGGATCTGACGATGCCAAGACTCGTGTAAGAGCACTCACCCTCACTTTTAGGCTGCGTATGTAGGAAATCTCGTACGGAAAGAAGAGAAGCCTCATCTGTTTTAGAGATATGCTCTTTCTTTGTCTATCTTGTTACTATCTATTGGTCTTCGTGTGTTCTACTCTTTGACCTTGCTACCAGCATCAGCATCCATCCTCCATTCACCACTTTGCGGTCCGCATTAAAGCAAGTTTATTCTTCACACAGACAGACAACCACCACGAGACACTTTGTGATATTAAGAAAGATCTTCGCAAGGCTTTATTGCCAAGCCACGGGCCAAGGCTGAGATTTCATAGGCGTGACGCAAGTATGAAAGAAACTCAGCCGTGAAAGGTGATATTTGCCACCCTACAACCGACCGAGACGGCGATTAAGTCGCATGATCGGCCGGTGGTGGGACCCATTCAGCGGCGCCGGACCTTTTGATACATATGAGAGGTCAAATGCTGACGTCTCGTTGAGTTGAATGGCAAGTGATGGAAGAATTGATGCAATAATTGAGCAGGTGAAGTGCAATTAGAGTCATCGGTCTGGCATGCGCCTCAAGAGGTTGACAACCATCAGATCGCCCTACACTAAGGAGAATTATTTAAACAGGGCGAGGCCTCTAGCAAGGGCTCTGGAATAGAAAACTTTCGGAACACGCAATTCACATGAATCAAGCCCACAAATAATTAAAAATAACAATACGTACATACGATAAACAATACGGATAACGATGCCGGGAGAACTCGTGTACCACGACGGCCACTATCACCGGACTTCGGCAGACCGGCCGGAACAACGGCATAACCAGAAACGCCCTCAGCATGGACTGTTACAAAAGACTCACGATGCCTGGGGCCGAGTCCTTTATGGCGTTGGTAGCGTCTATTACAAGATTCGAGGACAATGAAGGATGGAAGATGATGACGACGCATATACGAGAGAGGAATGGAATCGATGATCCAAAAGAATGACTGCAACTCGACCCGCCATCGACAGAACCGTACTCCACTGTTCATGTCCCGTCTATCCATCACCAATGCGATCAAGCTTCGAGTTGTCGTCGTCTGAACCACTATATATGATGATGATAGACAGGTCCCAGCGCTGATCAAGGAAAAACAACAAAGAACCCGTCCAAAAATATCACAGTCAAGCTCATGCCAGAACGCAAGCTCGGCTGGCCTGGGTCAGGGATGGATATTATGAGCTCCATAGATGTGCACAAGCGTCTATGCTCTGCTTTGCATCGGTTTCAGAGTACGATAGGTGGAGGAACCAACCAGGAAACAGGAGTGAGAGATACAGTGTGTCCCTGATAGGAATGACACGCGCCACTGAAAGGATTGACGAACCCTTTGAGACAAAGATACCAACCGGGCCGAGCATACACATCCCGGAAGGGAAATCGAAATCAACTCAACACGAACACACGTAAGCTCTTTGTTCGACCCGATGCACCCATCAACTCACCCGCCGCCGTTCGCCGTTGTCAATCAACTTCCGAAAATTGTGAGCCAAGAGGACAAGACATAGGCATTTAATATCATAATATTGCAATTCCATATTCATCATGCCAAGTGAACGCGGTCAAAGTCGCAGAGAATGAGTCCCACCGCAAGCGACTCGAGACAATTTCCCAAGTGTCATTCAATGTCGTATACATGCTCAAGGCGAGATGCAGAATCAATGGCGGCTCAGACCAAACCCAGGTGAGACCCCTGATGTTTTGTCGTAGAACGGATATTCGGTGGAGATTGTCCCCTATTCCGTACAGTGCAATCTCGTGAGGCACTAACAAACCATGCACCAGGCGAGGCCAAGCTTTTGCTAAGGCGAGATAGAGCTACGGTGTGCATTGACTCCAAGCACTATACCACCGTCAACAAGATGAGATCCCTCTGCAGCAACCCCTGATTGGTCACGGATGGCGCCGGGCAAGACCCAAACAAGCTTCAATCTCTCAACTGCGCCTCGCAACCGACAGGGGTTCTTTGTCCCGTGGTTGGTTCATTCGTCAATCCTCGAGGGGATCTGCTCGTTCTTCGGGGACCGACCTCTCCACCGTAGCAGGCACGGTGCCGCTCTTCCACTACAGCACAGCCGCTGCCAACCCCTTGCCAGGACAATTAGCGGCTTGGGCAACTGAGGTTCAGGGGGGAGGGGGGCCTGGGGGGCCACTCCAGAAGCCCAGGGATGGTCCCGTAGCTAGACTGCTTTAGTGTCAGTGCTAGCCACCCCATGCATTCCATTTTCCATTTACTTTTCAAATCGCCCCATCCCTCGCATTCCATCTTCTTTCCCTCTTCCTTCA
>NW_023501618.1:0-15951 GCF_013396195.1 Fusarium tjaetaba | reverse complement strand
CTTTAATATGTGGGACTAGCTTAAATCTCTATATTTTGCTTAGGTAAGCATACTAATTAAAAGCTCTAAATTTTCTTATTATTATGGTATATATTTTGCCCTGATTAGTCATCTAGAACATAATATATTCCTTAGTTATATAATAAGACCTTTTTATAAAGTCAGGTCTTAACAGTATTTGACTTTATAATAGCTTCTTTCTAAGCTTTATTATAAGTATATAAGAAGGTAATCTTACTAATATAGCTTAAATTAGTAATAGAAGTAAGATCTAAGAGGAATTTTCTATATACCCTCTTTAACAGTCTAAAGACTATAATATCTAGTAGCTAAAGGATATAAAAAAAGTGTACTAGAAGGAAAAGTATAAATATATTATTATTATAATACTTAAATAAGAAGTCTTTAGTTATATAACTTCTATAACTATTAAAGATAAGAAGATAGGGTTTTTTTAGGTTCTTAGGCTTTATTAATAGAATAAATACTATTTTAAGCTAAATAAGTGCTATATGGTTATTTATCTAGCCTTTCTTATTATTAGTAAATTCCTAGGCTTTTAAGAAATCTAAATTCTCTAGAAAATACTATTATTAGACTGTTTTCCCTTTAAAGATTATTAAAAGTCTTAGGACTTTCCCTGTTACTAAGATATACTTAAGGATTATAATCTAAGACCTTAAACTAGGCTAATAAATAAGTACTAACTTCTTATCTTTTAACCTAAGGAATAGACCGTTTAGTCCTATCCTTTCTATTATTTTAACTTTATTGATGTTATATCTATTTTTCTGCTTAATTATTTAAATTGTAGGTATTAATAATAATATAAAGAAGGCCTTAATAAGTTTAGTAGAAGCTCTATTAAACCTCTTGGAATCTATATGCTTGCTAGGTAAAGTCTTTACTTTTTTATTCCTATTTAGAAAAGCCTCTAATTAGTGTTTTCTAATGCCTTCTGGGAAGCTATTATATATTGTAATCTGGCTTATAAAGTGTTAGATCTGTTAGTATGATATAGGATATCCTAGGTTAGCTTAGACTATGATTTAATTTCTTAGACTTCTTTCCTAAATAGCTAAGAGCTTTTATTTAAGTTTATAAGCTTCTTTTAGTGTTGTGGCCCCTTTAATATAGGCTTAGAGTATTAAACGGTTTATACTATAAGCTACTATAGCTTTATTTATAGAAACCCCTTTTAAAACTATCTAAAGAGTGGTATATATGTCTTTTTTAGTAAATTTTATTATTCTAAATTAATTAATACTATTTATAAGTCTGTATAATTAAAATTGATGGAGTTATGAATTAATTAAGATATTATAAATTGGGTGGTTGGGTTGAAAAGCGGGTGGCCGGTTTCTGGGGGTGGCCGGTTTCCCTGTATCCGACGTTATGTCAAGCTCTGGTGATTCTGTGGGGAGCGGATACAGAGATAACATTAATGAATTAATAGTACAACAAGGCTACCGCAAAAGAAAGTTATCGTACCCATTCAGCCTTTTGCAACCCGCCCAGCCTAAAGCTACCCAGAACGCCTTGTACAACCAAGATTGCGTTCCCATCATTACTACCGAACGCGAGGAAAGCGAGACACACGCTCGTCCTCCTTCACATAGCCTGATTTCAGTACTTTGCCACTTCGATCATGAGCACGTTCTATGCGGCAACAGCTTCCTGTGTGCGCCCACGAGACTCGCCGTTCAGGCCGCCATCGCTGTCCAGAATGGAGCCTCGGGCATCCTCCTCTTCCTCTTCCTCATCGCTGTCGAGATCACGATCCCGAGCAGTCCAGGAACTACCGTCGTTCAAGGGCACATCTTGACCGGAGAGGTCGTGGCCCTCACCTCGGTTGCGGATGTTGTTACGACGTCGCTGAGACAGAGTGCGGGCACGGGTAGAGAGTTTGGAAGAAACGACAGCGTTGGAAGTAACCCAGTTCGTCAGGGCGTCTTCGCAGTCTTGAATAATGGCCTTACTAGCTTCATAACCATCGTAGGCCTGACGGGTCTCGCCGGGAGTGACCGGGGTGTCATCGATAAGCTCGAGGAGGTGCTTTCCATAGCCTGCAATAATGGCAACCTTCTCACAATGCTCACGGAGAGCATCGAATTGGTAGGTATAGGCTGCCTTCACCTTCTCTCGAGTGATGTTGGAAAGCTGAGCCTCAGCAACAAGAGACTCGGCCTCCGCTCGGACAAGTTCCTGTTCGAGGACGACAATCTTGGGAGAGTTGGGCTCCTTGTACTTGAGTTGGGCGATCTGATCAGTGATCTTCTGTTTACCTAAGGTGGGGTTAGTAGACAATACGTTGTCTAGGTGGTGAGTGGTACTTACGGTCACGGCTTGGCTGAACTGAAGCTTCAATGTTGCGGATACTCTTCATAGTGACCCTGTACTGGTCGTAACGGTCGACATATTGGTCCTCAAGCTCGCCGATCTCGTAAAGAAGGACACCGAGCTTGTCGGTAACGTCGGAAACATCTTCATCACCAGCCTCTCCCCAAATGGATAGTTGTTGCTGCCAAGTTAGTTTGAATGGCTCATGAGATTGGGGTATTTGGAACATACAGCAACTTCCATTCGCTCGCGGGCAACGGTCTCTAAGCTTCGCATCACATTTTTCTCCATCTTGACCAGCTGGGACAGTTTCTTGGCCAAGTCCGGGCCAAAGGCACCGCCAGCATTGCGACGAAGGGCATGTCCTGCACGGAAGATATTGTTAGCTCTGTTGGAATTGACAGTTGAAGTGGCGTGATGCTAGCTTACCGAAGCTGCTCTTGAAGAGGCGGCCGGATTTTGTCGACGACGGAGGTGGCGGGGGGTTCTGCTCAAGGTCAGTTTTGCTGTCGCACTGAGTTGTGGCGTCATAAGCTTGAATTAAACGCACCTGGAGCTGAGAGGCAGTAGGCGCCCGAGTCTGGCGCATGGAATAGGTGCGATGCATGATGAATGCTGTTGTTTATGAATGCGACGACGAGCGGTGGAGTTGAGTATGGATGACAAGAAAAGGGTCCAGCAAGGACAGGCAGGGAATAAATAATATCAGGTGGGGATTAACGTGGGTAGCAGACGGAGACGGAGATCACAGCTGCAGAGCTGAGAATCAAGCAAGGATAAGATGTCGGAGAAAACACGAAGGAGAAGATCGTGGCCGGGCTGCTGGGAACGTTATATGATGGAGGCCAGAAACAGGGCTTGGGCTCTGGTGGTGTTTGTTGCTGCGGAGAACCAAGATCGTCACCTTTTTCGATGCGGGAGCTGAGAGCGACGTCATCAAGACTCCACTTGGACAAGAACGACTGAGTGAGGTCTTCGATACAGACGGGCGCTAGCATTTAGTGTATGTATACACCGCAGCCCCTGGTGATCGCAGCATTACTCGAGGTACTGCTACTTACGTCAAGCCTGTCTCAGGTCTACGTCTTGCATTCTACCGGCCTCCGCCAAGGATCCTCACCTGTGCATCCGGAGAGAGAGACCCCCCAGGCCCCCCAAGAACTGGACTGCCCATCCCGGATGCGGTTCACAACCACCAAGCTTCGGTCGAATCCAGCGCAACGCTAGTGAGTGTCTAAGATGAAATATGACGATATCGAGGCACAAGTTTGGGGTCTTTGGGAGGTCAGTGGGTGGGTGAACGGGCTCTAAAACTGAGCGATCCTCCGGCAGTCTCCAGCCCGAAAGATAAAGGAGACAAGGGATAATTGAGGCAGCCTAGAAATCGAATCACCGCGAGGGCCTTTTTCACATGTTGTGGTTGGGTTAGTTCCGATATTGTTGATGTCAGTCGTTTTGTGAAACAGGGTCTTTCCGAAGTTGACAGCAATTTCTCGAAGCAGTATGGACTGAGCTGACGAGGCTGCTAGGCTGCGCAGTGTAAATGATTCCAAGTCCGATATTTGTATTAGAGTGAATAGGACACAAAGAGATTGGATGTCCTTGGTTATCAAAAGTTCAAAAAGTCCCGGCATATATGTTGTTAAACTACCGGAGCAATGGAAGACAATAATTTCTATCTTAATTAAGCCGACTTTTGCTCGTTTTTTTAACTAGTGACCAGTTCGATCGCAGTTGAAAAGCATCCGGCCATTCCGATAAATCACAAACCTGACTATAGTGATCCTCACGTGAGGCAGCCTGTCACTTCCAAGATATATCAAAATTCTTTGGAAAGGAGAAAACTAAAAAATATGCCTGTAAGATCAAATTACTTATGTATACAGACAGTTTGATTTTGTATGATGTTATCTATGACCCTTTTCAGCTTGGATGTTCCACGATAGCTATGGCTAGAGCACAGTATATCTAGCATTTATCATGGACCATGGATGCTTGAGTAGCCTCGATGCATTATCAGCGACTATATTAGAGGGATACTTATCAAACTCATATGTGAGCAGGATGGAATCTATAATCACCACAAAACAGTGCCATGACGCTTTTATAGAGGGAACAGATATGCATGCATGATGTTAATTCGCCCTCCACCTTACCTTTAAGCCTACCTAGAGTGGAGGTAATGACCAGTCCAGCCACGCTAAGCCGGATTAATGAACGCGACCCCCTGTCAATATCCCCTGTAGACTCCTCAACGCGTGCAATTGACACTCATTCACCCATTCAACTAATTATTCATCTCTGTCTTGGTTTGAGTTTCGAGAGACAACAAACCGACAATCGATGGCACTCGTATCTTTTGTACAAATCCGTCGTACATGATACCGTTATCTTACTCTCTGGTATTCAGTTTCTTTGGTTTCTTCGGCCTATTCTGCGCCATTCGCTCCTATTTTCTGCCGAATTTGCACCTTTAATCTGTCCACACGCGTCTCTGACTGGGTCGACAAACCCGTGTCTCCTTCTCACCTCTCATTTACTATCTACAAAGGTGCTCTCCACAGCAACATCAGCACGAATTGCAGCCCTTACCTATCTTCCTTTCTCTTCCCCCTTTTTTTGGTGTCCATCAGCGACTCCTCTTGTGCAGGATGGTAGCAGTCGCTGGCTACCTATAGAGAGGGGCAATTCTGGTAAAAACCTTTGGCAGTTCGCCTTCCTTACCAATACAGGCGGATGTACCTTGCCTTAGAGTTTGAGGCAAAGTCACCAGCCGCAACCATGGCCTCTCATCATCTCGTCGCCATCGTTGCAGGAAAACCTGACACCATCGACTTGACAGGAGACAGTGATTCAGACTACGAACCACATTCTCTGGGACCAGTGAATCGCAACAACACTACCACAGCGCGCTTCACACCCAATTTTTCTATCTCAAGTGAGCGCCCATCATCAACAAACGCCCCCGTCAGCCCGCCCAGGTTGAATAGATCTACGAGCTCTATCGCCGCCAGCCAGGATAAACAGCCCTCCGCTTCTGCTGAACCGCCACGCCCAGCATCTTCAGTACTCAAACTGAGCCAGAAGGTGACCACGATAACGGCTAATTCTGATGACGCCCAAAGCATGGCAAAGCTGTCTAGTGTTACAGCCTCCAACTTGGCATCCCGTCAGGTGACGCCCACGCCTGAAAAAGACGGTTCAAAATCAGCGCAACAGAGCAAACCGGCATCTCCTAAATATCAAACGCCTAAAAAGCAGGAATGGGATGTCGCTGCTGTTGTCGAGAAGCTCACACAGTTTCGCCAAGATATCAAGGATGGACACAGTCGCATGACCTCTTATATCATTGAGTCTACCAAGCCTAATGAACGTCGTGTCATGACAGGCAAAAACCTCTTCGCCGGACTTATTAATAAGCCTGTCGCGTCCAAGAAGGGAGAAACGATGAGAATCAAATCCAAAGTACTTTGGGTCCCAAACGAGTCCGGGAGAATTCTGCTAATGTTCTAAACAGGAACACACGAAGCTTAAGAACAACAAACGTGAGGATCACTACAGCATCGTACGCATCCAGACAGATGAAGAGCGTGTCCC
Source organism: Fusarium tjaetaba (assembly GCF_013396195.1). Taxonomy (NCBI): domain Eukaryota; kingdom Fungi; phylum Ascomycota; class Sordariomycetes; order Hypocreales; family Nectriaceae; genus Fusarium; species Fusarium tjaetaba. The sequence continues at coordinate 10,014 of NW_023501618.1, read as the reverse complement.
AAGATACCGCTTTCATCACGTGGAAATCAAAAAGAATATTCTTACACCCAACACAATGCTAACCTTTGTACCCCACTTGAGGGATCTTGAGACCTCAGAGGAGTACAAATACAATGTTTGGTTGCAAGAATTGGAGGATATTGATCGCAAATCTGGTTTTAAGCCCATGAGTCGCGAGGAGAAAGTGCGCATAGCAGTGCGGTCCGAATTTGCATCGACTGTCTTGTTATATCTAGGCACTTGGCTCGACAAGCTCTCAATACCTGGCTGTAGCAGATCAGCTCTCATTCGCTTCATGGCAAGTCGAGAACCTGACGACGCGATCACGCCCCGACAAAAATCAGACATTCTCAACTCACATCGCCCTGCCGAGTCCACCACACCACCCGAGGCAAACAAAGCCGCCCACATGTTCACGGAAGCATTCCGCCGTGTCTTTCATCAGGGCCAGCCCCCGACCAAGCAGATTGAGCTCCGCGATGTCTTGCTTTTGGATGAGTCGGTCGACAGCATCATGGAAACCAAGCCCACAGCCAAGGATGGCTCCAGCACACAGCACGAAAACGAGCATGATGCTGTCGAGTATTGGCTGGGAACTTATTCAATTCTTGGTTGCCTTATCTGCTTCAGTCATTCATGTGAGCACGGCGAATACGATGCCCAGAATTGCAAGCGCACCCTTTCGATTCTTCCCCGTCTTTCGGATACTCTTAAGCGGCGACGTCGCCTCCCCTACAGTGCAGGTGATGCGGTTAATGGCAATGGCCCCTTGTCCCCGCTCTGCAAACGTAACTGCTATCGAAGCTCGCCTCGGCCTGTTGCTGCCTCAACGCAGAGGCCCTGGGATGAAGAGGATCATTTTATCCTACGATCTACGGTTGCGACCGCCGACCGCAGCAAGGTTACGAAAGATCCCTTCTGCTTGGTTGCCCAGCTCCTTGACCGGGATTGCAGCGACGTATTTAATGAATTTCAAAAGCTGAATGTGTCCATGTCTCCAGTAGAGCCAGCTAACAGAGCTCAAATTCGGACCGTCAGCTGGTATGATCGTTTCAAAAAGACGCTCATCGGCGACTGGGAATCTCACACTAAAACCCACGAACATCAAAAACGCGAACTCTCCGAACCTTGTAATCATGAAGGGCCTTGTACCTCCGAAAGCTGTATTTGCGTTCAGCATGGTGTCCTATGCGAGAAATTCTGCGGCTGTACCGTGGAAAACTGCGCCTACAAATTCACAGGCTGTGCCTGCCACTCACAAGGCAAAACCTGCCTCTCAAAAGGAAAGGAAAGGCCATGTATTTGTGTGCAGCTGAACCGCGAATGCGATCCAGATGTTTGTGGTCGATGTGGGGTGGTTGAGAGAGCCGATCCTGAGAACGCTGATGATGAAGTTCTTCATTCTACCGGCTGTCAAAACTGCTCGCTGCAGCGGGGCCAGGCGAAGAGCCTCGCTCTGGGGGAGAGTCAACTTGAGGGAGTCGGGTATGGGTTATTCACTATCGAAGATATTTCACAGGACGATTTCATCATCGAATATGTAGGTGAACTGATCACACACGACGAAGGAGTGCGACGAGAAGCCAGACGTGGCGACGTGTTCGACGAAGAATCAAACATTTCGTACGTCTTTACTCTGTTAGACAACGAAGGTATTTGGGTCGACGCTGCGACCTATGGTAATTTGAGTCGCTACATCAACCACGCATCAGAGAGCGATAAGCGCGGATGCAATATCACCCCACGAATCCTCTACGTCAATGGCGAATACCGCATCAAGTTTACAGCCATGCGTGATATCAAAGCCGGAGAGGAATTGTTCTTCAATTATGGCGAAAACTTCCCCAACCTGACAAAGAAGCTACTCGACCATAAGGTGGGAGGGAAGTCTGACCAGGGTAAAAAACGATCGCGGCGGCCCAACGGAGAAGGGGTCGCAAGGAAGAATCCAAAGACGGATAAGAAGAAGCCCGGAAAGGGAAAGAAACGTGCTCAAGCAGTTCTCGATGAAGACGATATGCTGGTGGATACGCTTGGTTTCGCTCCAAAGCCTTTACGTAAGCGTAAGAAGGGCCCATTCGAGGAAGACTCAGAAGAAGAAGAGTATCACCCGACTGGCACCGATGCCTCTATCATGGAAACACCTTCAGATGGAGATTCGGATTTTGGAAATTCAGCAGCAAGACTACGAAAACGAGCGCGACAAGATGGCAAGGGAGGAGCGTCGAGCCATAATGGCAAACCACGAGGAGACCTAAAAACACGCGGCAAAAGAGGAGGCGCCAGACCAGGAAGTGGTCGGCCGAGGAAGTATCCACGAAAGCTGACTTCAGCTCCGATGATGGAGCACCCTTCAGCTTCGGAATCGCAAGATCGAGAGGACCCAGAAGAACGCCAGATCGTGGCTGCAGATACCATCGTGCCTACTGCACTGCAACGGCCACAGCCAATGGAAATCAACGACAGCATGGAATATATCACTTTTTCAGAGGAACGCACTGAAGAATCCAGGCTGCTCCAGAGCCAACTAGAGGAGGACAATGATGACGACGACGACGAGGACCAAGACGTGGTTGTACGGTCGCGCGTGGATCGAGGTGTTAGAAACCGGCGCCCAACAGCCAAATTAAGAGATGACGGAGACTGGTTAGGCGGGAGTCAATAATATAGAGAGGGCTTCCTAGGTGGTTTGGCTTCATTGTAAGATAATGGGGACATCACAAATATACAGTCTTGCACAAACTAGGATGGAAATTTCTGGGTTTGGTTGAAAGGCTTGGTATTAGTTGGAAGACAGTTGTTGCAGTAGAGTAGTATTACAGAATATATGAGTCTCAAGGACGCAATCGGCTTTGGTGTTTCACGTTATGGGTGTAAAAGGTATACCGAATGGATGCTCCTAATTGACTCGGTACCTTACGTACAATGTTTCGACTATTCAAGACAGAATGCTTTGATATCATCTTTATGAAAGAACATCCACCTCTATCAATAGTTATGTCTTCATAATTCATTAAATAGATCTGCACTAGTGCCCTTTTTGTGTGTGCAGATGTAAGCCACGAAGGGGAGAAAAGAAAACTGAGGACCTTGACCCTAAGCGATGAAAATACTTAGGCAAGCCTAGCCTAAACTTATGGGACTCTTTGCTAAGTTTATTTTGACCCCTCTCTCAAGGCATCCATAATGCTTTCTTGCTCCCTGGGGGGCCACTTAGGCCACTAAATCCTTCAGCTTCGGTGACGATGCCCCACATCCCACCATTAGCGTCCAGTAGGCTCCAGCCACAAGCGATGACGTTGTCGATTCAAAAGCGGGAAGGAACAACAGGTGCACGACAGCTTTCCCAGCTCTGCCAGGTTCAGGTCCAAACTGACCACCTTTGTCATTGTTTCTCTTTTCACTTTACATACAAATACGAAGACCATCGCAACCGAATCTTTTCCTCCCTTTCTCATAACACAACAACGCTCCACGACTGAATCTCTCTTCACACTCTCTTTTGAGCTTCTCAATCTTCCTATATCTCACTTTTTGTTCACCCCTCGTCACCGCCGTCACAATGACGCTCTACTATACTCTCGTACGTTGCTTGTACCTTTGCCAAGAGATTCAATCACCTAGGTAGCCAATGGAGTTTCTAACTGATTCAATTAGGTCTTCATGCTTCTCGTCTTCGAGATGGCGCTTTTCATGCTCCTGATCGTTCCCATGCCATTTAACGTTAAGCGCAAGATCTTCACGTGCGTCAAACACGAGGTTTAGGCGTCTTTACCAGCGGCTAACAAGACATACAGCTTCATCTCCGAGAATCCGGTTGTCGCAAAGATTCAATACTGGATGAAGATCACCTTTGTCTTTATCCTAATTCTCTTTATCGATAGTGTCAACCGTGTCTACCGCGTCCAGCTCGAGCTCGCCGCCGCCTCCGAACAGTCCAAGCAGGGAGGAGGGTATGTTACCCCAAGCAATCATGACATAGCAATTGGGCACGTCACTAACCGATTGCAGTGCCGCCGTCATGGGCCACGAGCGCCTCGAAGTCCAAGCCCGCAAGTTCTACTCCCAGCGCAACATGTACCTCTGCGGCTTCACCCTCTTCCTTTCGCTCATCCTTAACCGCACCTACGTTATGATCCTCGAGGTGATGCGTCTGGAGGACAAGGTCCGCGCTTACGAGGGTACTAAGAGCAATACCAAGGAGGCTGAGAAGCTTGCCGTTGCCGGCAAGCCCGGCGAGCTTGCCCGTCTCCGAAAGGAGCTTGAGCAGAAAGATCAGGACCTCAAGACCCTGAAGAAGCAGAGCGAGCAGCTCCACAAGAGCTACGATGAGCTTAGCGACAAGTACGCTGCTACCCAACAAACTGGCGAATCCAGAAAGGGCATCTAAGGCGCGTATGTTTCATGTCGCTCCAAAGGAAAAAGAGACCGCCCACCCAGGGATATCGGCACCTGATCTATTGTTGACCTGCCTGGGCGGAAGAGAAGAGACTCGGTCTGAGCCTGTCAGGGCATATACAACAGCAACAGACCTGGAGGCAAATGAAGTGCAAGATGTAAAATAGCGTTATAACGGTTACTGGGCTAAGCACCGGCGCAAAGCTGGCGATCGGACGCGGACAGGACGATCGACCATTTGAGATTGTATTAGGAATTTCTTTATGTATAGAATCGTGATGTTGGATGCTGGATGATGGATGCCTAGGTGTAGGGGTTATCACCAAGGTCTCGCATGCAAATTGCTATATCACTATTCAAACACCATGCCGTTCTCGATTCCATGCGATGTGTCCGACCAAATAACTTACAAATTCGCACTGTTCTTCCTTATTCGGACAACTATATCAGTAGGCCCCATCATACTTTTCTGGAAATAATACACCATTTGCCATTTCCAATACTGCGTACTCAAGGTCATCTTGAGCTTCATCCTCATCCCAGGGCAATAACCCCATTGCACGCATGCCATCTAAACCGCCTGCCTCACCAACCTCTCTAATGACCTCCTCTCCTCCGACATTGACATCGCCCGTAGGGGCTCCGGTAAAGTCGGGGCCAGCCTCCCCATGCAGAAAACCCTTGCGTTGATGAGCAAGATATAGGGCATTTGTCTGAGTTAATGGACAGGCTGGAAGATAAATGATTGTTGTAGGAGGGATGTCTGGGCGACGGAGACGATCAAGGGCGTAGACGGTATCGCAGTGCCAGACAAGGTAATCACCAGGGTCAAGTTTTGGTATGGGGATCATGCTCCGATGAAGCTGTAGATGAGGATGTAATGCATCATTGAGCTCCTGTGGGTAAGACGGCAACGCACCTTGAATCACAGAGGACGGCGGCTCTTCAAGGATCCAGTTCCCTGGCGTAAGAAAGTCTGGGCTTGCCGGTGAGGATTCTTTAGGCACAAAAAAGGGCCGCAGAAGAAGATATGCAGTTGTGAGTCGAATCATGGGACACAAGAGAAGGGTGCCATGGCCAAAAGGAACTTCACTCAAAGCTACCCAGCCCTGAAACATGCGAAAGACGCTGCAAGAGCCGTCACCATTGTATAAATCGCTTGTCACTTTCAGTCGAGTGCTGCTTTCCCATGGATCCCAATCCTCCCAACGACCATCCCAAATGGGTTGATAGGTCGCTGCTGAACCATAGCCATCCGGCTCCCAACGCTCCACGCTTCCTCCGTCAACATATACACTGAGGGAACATGTCTCATCCTCAGGTCTCCTGACCCTCATGCGGTCGGCATAGCTGATGGGGAAATTGGGGCTCACAAGCGCTTCCGGCTCAGACGAGTGCCATAAATTCATTAGGAAACGTTGAGAATAGAGAACGTTCGGATGGGCTCGAGATTTGATCTGCCCAGGAGACCAGTAAACCCCGTAAAGATGCGGATCGTGGGTAGGCAATCGTTGCGCCTGAAGGTCTCCTAAGTGAGCGTCGGTATCTGCCTTCCATTCCGCAGCCAGATCATGAGGAACTACGTTCCGAATAACAGCGACACCTCGCCCCTTGAGTCTTGAAGAAAAGTCATTTGCCACTGAAGAGTCTTTGAGATCGTTAAAATCAATAGATGGGTAGATATCCGAACCGGCTTTGGCGATGATGTCGATTTCAGTGTTCAACTTGACAAGCAGTCTGATCCAGGAACTCCTGATCTGAGATTCTTTACCCTCGACCAAATCTCTCTTGATTCGGGCAAAGCGATTAGGGAGAGGTATGGGCTCAGTAATCTGAGCAAACATGCTACTTGATGGGCCATGCCGGTGACCTTTTGGAGCCATGGTGAGATCTTTTGAGAAGTTGATTGTAGGTAGTGGAAATAAAAGATAACGTTGAGCTATCCTAAACCACCCGCACCAGCTGAATCACAGATTGGCAATCGAGGGACACTACTGGAACGGCAAAGGTGAGAGCTCAAGCATCTTCTCCGAGGAAGGGAAACCTGACATTCTGGGTGCCAGTGCGGAGTATGGTTGTTTTATAACCACGTTTACATGGTCCGCAAACGTGTCTGAACGCTGCGCGTGACTGTCCACGGCCTCTTTGAGCGTTAAGTCATTGATTTCATCGTGAGGAATTGTCGTCATGCGGAATTTCTTCGGTTGGGAGCTTGGTATTCTTCGGATACACACGCTATACGGGCCGGATACCCGGTCCTCTGAGGCTGTCGTTTTGACTGCTTATTAGGGTGAGTTGCGGTGTGTTATCAAAACGATTAGGTGTAAGGTATAACCGTTTGGTCTTACAGCTTGGTATCATGGACCTAGCGTGCATACGGGTTGAAATGGTGGTATTGAATTGAGCATCATTCTTTGCACTTTTGCAAAGAATGCGTGCAGAATAATTTTGTAGTTTTGTCGCTGTGACTCGAGTCGTTTTGTTTTCCCTTGCGACTGAAGCTGAAGCACTAGATTTTGACACGTTTGGATCGACGAAGTGGCGGTTGTTCATGGGTTGCACCCTCTACTATTTCGGCATTTGAATTAACCTTTCTCTTCTTTTCCTTCTTCGCTGCCACGGGCGCTGTGATGTGTCTGGCCTCTTTCGGTGGTGCCACATTATGGGATTGATCCGGCTGAGCCGGTTGCTTCATCAAGACATAGGCCACTTTCTCCACGTCACTCGCTTGCACGTCGAGTCTGTTCCGTAGATCGTCGACTTTGGAGCACAGCATACGGTACTCTTTGGCGTTATACTTGATAGGGCTCTGCTTCCCATTGCAGCATAGCCACCAGAAAGCCTCGTCGGCAAAGAAGATGACCCGTGTCGGATCATGAACAGCCAAAAGCAAGGATGCAGTTGCAGGGCCAATACCTCGAAGCTTTGTTAATACACCCAAGGCGGCTTCTATGTCGGCATCCTTTTCGTAAGCGTTGACAGCTTGCTTCACAATTTCCTGAGCATCGTTTGCATCATTAGATGAGACCAGATTCATGAGTGTTGGCCTGAACTTCCCATGGCGTCTGATCTGTATTAGTAAATGGCTTCAGCTTTGACCTCAGGCATCTCGATGTACGATTCTGGCACATGTGGGTAGACCTGGACTCACAACTTCCACTCTACGAGGTTCTTGATGTCGTCTAGCTTCATTGGTCGACTTTCCGCGCTAGAATTGAAGGCATCCAATGCATCGTTGTATCGATAATTGTCCAGTTCTTGCAGCGTTCTCTGGCCACCTTTGGCTATTGGTTGATATTGATTAGCCGATATTCGTATGAAGTGGCATCCTTGATATCTTTTCCGCTCACTTACCACCCTTTCCATCTGACACTCTTTTGATAAGAGCCGGGTATTGCTTGAGAACTCGCTTGAACTCTTCAAGGCTGATCTTGTTGGTAGAGGTAATGCTCAAAGCGGATGCCATAGTGCTGATATAATTTGACACAGTGGAAAGATGTCCTTTTATAAGAGAGGACAGAGCGAGAGACTTGAAAAAGCCTTGTTTCGCGATTGCGACTTTCAATGATAGGCTAAGGTAGGAGAGTCGAGTGTTACGAGAGACGAGCATAGAGATTGAGGAGAAGATGCTAAGCCGAAGTGTCTTGGAGAGACGCGACGCGATGGAACTAGGCTGATCAATTCGCACGGTGCACGATCATGTCCAGGGGAGGAAAGAAACCTTAAGACCTTAATCCTAAATGATGAAAAGACGCAGATGAATAGATTGGTATAAACTTAGGAAGTCTTTACGAAGTCTATGATATCTTGAAATTAGCTTATCTTAATATCTTCAAATAAAGTCTAATATTTTCTTATTCTCTAAGGTATGCCTGCTAATATCGATACAAGGGGAGGCAAGGAAACTTAGGCATATCTCTATTTGATTCACCTCCCATCAATTCTACAAAACTACATCATTTTCCAAGCTACCGTTAAATTCATTCCTAAAAAATAGGACTACTTCTGTGGCAAGATGCCTTGGTTGGCTTTATGTAATGATAGATAATACACCTTTGGCCCCTCAGGCAATCCAGTTATTACCCTCAACCTCGCCAACCAGTTTCCACAGCTTGTCAAATACATTGTCTGGATCATACTGCTTCTTCAGCCCCCTCAGCCGCTTCGAGTTTGAACCAAATGCTTCTTCAGCTGAGATAGTCTCAGTACTCACATAGTTCAGATAGTGGCCAATGCCATCTGACAAGGTCTTGTCGTCGTATCCAAGCTCGCGGATCGACTTCTGGAATCCACGATTGAACTGGCGGATTTTGGTATCAAGACTCTCATCCATCCACTTGTAATTGATGCCAACATTGTAGTAGTTCCCTCGTGAGTTGAAGGATGTTGACTCAACTGGGATCGTTCGAATGGCTTTCTGGGGAATGCACTCTATCATGACAACAGAGCCCTCGGTACCCGGCGTGTCCTCGACAAACCCCGTGAATTTATCACGGATTGATTCGGCGGTGGAAAGCTCCATGGGAAGAGTGAAATTGGCGCCACCAAACAGGTATCTACTACCCTTTGCAAAGACCTCATCTGCACCCTGGTTGATCATAGGATATGGCATAGGCCCAACTTGCTTCATCAATGCCTCGAGCTCTAGTATAGGAGCGAAATATTTCTGGCCATCGTCCTCTGGGTTAGGCCCAATCTGTGCCATTTGAACTAGGATAACGAGGGGCCTGGGCGCTTTGGGGTCTGGGCCAGGGGGAGCATAAGTGTAGCCCGTGAGAAAGATTTGCGTGCCGTCGTTTGTCTCTCCCCAGTGGTTGAGAAACTTGATCACTGCAGGCAGAGCCGTGGGAGGGAGGAAAGCCATGCCGCCCCAGATATCACCCTGCGGGAATATCTTGCTGGTGAATTGGGTAACCACGCCAAAGCTGCTGCCAGCGCCTCGCAGAGCCCAAAAGAGATCTGCGTTTTCGGTGGAGGATGCAGTTACGATGCTTCCATCGGCTAGGACGACTTGACACGAAAGCAAGACGTCGATGGCCAGACCGTGGATACCAGACAATATGCCATAGCCGCCATGCAGGATAAGGCCTCCAACGCCAGTATGGCTGACAGTTCCGCCAACCGTGGCTAGACCTTCAGGCCAGAGTGCCTCGTCAATGTCTTTCCATAAGCAACCTCCTCCAAAGGAGACGGTGTTTGCCTCGGTGTCTACCGAGACATCACGCATAAGAGAGAGGTCCAGGACCATGCCCTCGGGTGAGGGAGCGCAGGAAGTTTGCGAGGTACTATGACCACCTCCTTTGACGTTGAATTTGATGCCATTGGATGTTGCAAACTTGACGACCTCACTGGCTTCTTCAACAGTCCTGGGTTGGGCTACAGCGGCCTGTGAATTGATTAGCTGGTAGATGGGGAGCCACGACGGTTTGACGTACAGCAGGCTTTACACAGGTAAGACTCCATCGTTGGAGGCTCTCCTCGAATCCCTCATCTCCAGGAAGTAGAAGACGTCCCTGAACTAGCTTGGTGCTCAACGATGAGAACTTGGTTTGGGTCATATTTGGTTACTGGAAAAGTGAATGTTCTTAATAATGGTATGTGTGTGTGTGTGTGTGT
>NW_023501617.1:0-60048 GCF_013396195.1 Fusarium tjaetaba | reverse complement strand
TTACTAATACTAATTACTAATAGAAAAAAACCCTTAGTAATTAGTAATTAGTAATTACTATTACTAATTACTAACGATTTTGCAACCCTGGTAGGGGTCGTTCTCAAGCTCACGGGCCGGAGACTGGGGTATCACTGCCGTGGGGGCTGTCGAACCAGACAAGGCGAGCGAGTGGAGGTCAACGTGTGGTGCGGCTGAGTGTTATCGATCGTTCCACTTACTGAGACACATTGATCTGATCAGGCACACATATCTGACTACCTAACATTTTGGGCAATCTAGTGTGCTCTCTCTCATACTCTCTTTTTGTAAGACAGTCAACCATCAAAATGGCGGAACCAACCAATACACCCGTGCCAGCTTCTACACCGCGAGCTACATCTCCTGCTCCTCAACTTCCCTTCATCTCTCAAGGGTCTCTCTCAATACGGTCATCCATGACATCCTCAAAACACAAGGTTCTTCATATTGGAGACCCTGTCAAATACAACCCTGAAACATATCTCCGCTTCAGTATTCAGTGTGAGGTTATCAGACCGCCAATTGAAGAGCGGCAGCGACCAGAGTTCATCAAGGCCCTCAAGGAAAAGAGATGGGGTGATTTTGATGCCATATTTCGGCCATTTTGGGGAACTGGAGGTGAAATGGGGAAATGGGACCAAGAGTTGATTAGTTTGCTGCCACAGAGTGTCAAGGTATTTGCAAGCGCGGGTGCTGGGTTTGACTGGGCTGATACGAAGCTACTGGGAGAACGAGGTGAGTTGACACAACTGCCTGTAGACACTCGCTGACTCGAAAGGAATCATTTACTGCAATTCTGGTCTCGCGGCTGCTGAAGCTGTAGCTGACTTTGCTATTGTCGGGATCATTTCAACATTCCGGGTCCTCCCATGGTGTATCTCCTCCGCCATGTCGGGCGATGAGGAGGCATTCAAGGAGAATCATCGCGATGCTACAATGCAGTCGTACAATCTCCGTGATCAGGCTCTAGGCATCATTGGCTTTGGCAACATTGGTCAACAAATCGCTGCTCGTGCGCGACATGGCTTTGGGATGGACATTCACTATTATGATGTGCTTCCCAAGCCTGCTGCTGTCGTGGCTCCTGTCCGAGCTACCCACCATGAGACGCTTGAGAGTCTTCTTGGTCGATGCGACTGCGTTGTTCTCTGCACACCAGCTGGTGAAGGCACTCTGATCAACTCAAAGACTCTGCCATTCTTCAAGCGTGGATCGCGGTTTGTCAATATTGCACGGGGAAGTCTTGTTGACGAGGATGCACTGGCTGCTGCTCTTCGAGACGGTACACTGTCAAGCACGGCTCTGGATGTTCATGCAAACGAGCCAAAGATACACCCCAAACTGTTGGAGCTCGCTAAACAGGGCCGCGTGTTGGTGACATGCCATAATGCTGGTGGAACAGTCGACACCCACAAGGGTTTTGAAGAGCTGAGCATGAGAAACATCATGGCTGTTCTCAGCGGAGGAGAAGCCATTACTCCGGTAAACCTGGAATTTCTCAAAAAGTAGCGCAATACGGCGATAGAGGCTAGAAGCAGATAGCATAGAATCATGATAACGAATGCCTTAACCAATACATATACCAACTCCGGCTTAACAATACCCAACACTAATCATACAGATACACTTACTCCTTGGGCTTCTTTCTAATTAGACCAGTGGAAAGTACATTTACAGCCTTGGGCTCTTCTTTCGGCTTCTTCTTGACGAGGCCCTCTCCAAGGACATTAACCTTGTTTTGAGACTCGTCGACAGTTGAATCGGTTCGTTTTCTCTTGACAAGACCAGTGAGATTGTTCACGCCGTTCTCGCGGTCGTGTGCCGTTTGAGTTGGCGTCTCGCGTGCACCGGATACAACAACGCCCCAGTTACCACCGCCTCCGCCTTCGCTCAGCCAGCGGCGTGTACTACCGACCGCTTTGTTGAGGGTAGCAAAGTCGAGGTGTAGTAGTAGATCTACAATGCGCTTGTAGGTTGCCTCGTCGACAATCTTCTCACCGCGACCTTCAGGTGTCCATGAGTAATATGCTGTGTTTGCGGGACGATCAAGCAGGTAATTGTGTTTCGCGCGCTTGATCTGGGGCTTTCGAGGAATGATCGGACCGGTGAGTTTCTTTTTCTTCTGCTTCTTCTTTGGCTTGGTGTCTGGCTGTTTCTTGCTGGGAAAGAGTTTTCGAGGTGTTGTGGTTGGTGTTATTTGAGTGATCCGCTGCGCCTTTGGTGTCGACGGTGGATTTGTCGATGGAAAAGACTCGTTTGCTGTCGGTTCTGGTTCCTTGTCGTCAAATACCAACCAGATAAACCCCGTCATGCGGCCACTGGAGCATTCTTGTCGGAAAGCCATCATTTCCCAAAACATGTCGAGAGTCTTGACACTCTTCCAGCTACCCTGCATCTTCATTGCTTGCGAACTCGCAGCCTCCTCATCAAGCTCATCCCGGAATCGTGATTTGGGATCGTCAGGAAAGTGTGGGATCAGACATCGCGGTGGTACCCAGTCAAATTCCCGATAATAGTGTGATATTCGTTCCAGCGGATGCGTAAACTCCCAAGCAGCGTCTGTTCTTCGAGGTGTCATTGCTCGAATCTCATTTGGCTCCAACCCTGGTACGACGATGTATCCCTTTGAACTCTTCCACGGTGCTTCTACCGATTTTGGTGCTGGTCCGAGAAGGGGATCGAGCACGCGACACCACCACTTGATAAGACCGCGGTCATCGAGGACATGTTTGCCCTTATTATCGACACTCCCGGGAAATAGGTATTGATCTTGCGCGCGGGCGAATAAATTGACGATGAATTGTATATCCTTTCTTTTCCTCTTCTCAACGAGGAATCCAACAAACGTGGCACATATTTCACGAATAGGACTCGGTGTCGCCTTGGGAAGATTGAGAAGCGTCAGATAGCCCGTCGAATCAGCCTTTGACACAAACAATGTAGTCGATCGAGCAGTCGTGTAGATAAAGACTTCAACACCTAGCACCAAAACCTGCTTGCCGTCTGCATCGATTGAACCAGCGAGGAAATGGTTCTCGCAGTACGTTCGCTCGGGCCGTTCGTTTGGAGGCGGGGAGTACAGAGGGTCGGTCTTTGTAGGGGGCGTTGATATGTGGAGGATTGTAAAGTCGTGGTCTTTTGGGAGGACAGAGGCCAGACGAGATTTTAGGCCGTTGTCTGTCATGATGGTTGCTGATGGATGTTGGAGCTGGGATCGATTGTTTGGTATAAGTTGGGGTGGTCGCTAGGGCAGCGGTGGGGCGTTGATCTACAGGGGTTCGAACGCAGGGGTCTAGTGGAGTCCGTGATACCTGCCAGGTCCCGACTGTCAATATCCGTCTATGGATCTGGGATTATTCAGCTCTTTGACCTCATGGCTCCAAAATGATGGTATAATCTCAATACAGGAATTAACAGGAATAGAAACATCATTCATTGCTCGTAATCGCTTAAACGCTTGCACTCAAATCTTGCACCAACTCTGAAGGTTTCGGATGATCACTCCTCCAGCTCCCAACAGCCATAGCAACATATAAAAGATTCCATCTCGGACCATCCGGAAAACAGACAAATTCAGCAATCATCATCTCAACCAAAGGCTTGTACTTGGTCAAAACCTCCTCTGACCCTCTTCCCTCTACGAGAGCCTGCAGCTCGTCAATCTCGGCTGGTTCGAGATACTTGCGCAAATGGTTCTCAACTTCCCCTGGAGTCTTCCACCATTCGGGCCCCTGTCCTTTCTCGACTAGTTCCTGTTCCATTTTGCGTCGTAGATCGGGCAGCACTGACTTCCACACCATTTCGGTTCCTGCGCGTGGAAGATCGATGAAGCCTTTGTGCTTGTACTCTAGTCGAGCCAGGGCCAGTGAGAGCAGGAATCTTCGATCGTTTAGGTGCTTTGAGTGGTTGAATAATCGATCCATCGGGTTTTGGGCTGGGAGTCCAGGTCTACCAATCATGTTGAGCTTGTATGTCTCCCATAGCGATACTGTATTTCTTGTACATGCCCAGTATAGCGTCCCTGCAAATGTGTATAGACCGTCGCCGAGATATTTGCCTGCATCTGATGGCGCTTCAAAAATACGGGCCAATCTGTCCGTGTTAGTCCAGAGTTGCTGCTCTAGACTTAGACGAGGAGGCGCGGTGTTTTGGCCCAGCGATTGAGCATGTATCATGATATCCGACGACAACAACCCTGATAGATATGATAACCTCTCAGCAGAGATTGGATCAGTGTCTATTGAACCAGAAGTTGTCAAGGCTCGACTTTCGCTCTCTTCTCCAAGGGTTTCTCTCGCTTCAGCCAGCGCCGCCTCAAGTTCCTGATCCTTCCCACCACGCTTCAGCGCGACCTTTTCAATTCGTTTGAGAGCATTTCTCAACCTCTGATTCTCATCTTTGAGAGTGTTGAACTTTGAGGCATGCCTTTTGCGATACTCGCGCTGCGCAACTCTGCTGCGCTCCCGCTTCGGCTGTTCATACATGTTAGGTGGTGTTTGGTAACAAAAGTTTCTGCTTGGTAATTGTGAGATCCACATACATCGGAATTATCTCCATTTCCCGGAGGTGACATTTCAATGGCATGGGGAGTGTGATGACGATGTTGGAGGAATAACGTTGCTGACTTACCAAGAGAGGATCGATAACGTTATGAGGCGTTATGGTGGCTGGTGGGGTAGTCATGTAGCAAGGGTGAGGCGTCAGCGCATGAGTAATGTGTAACGCAACTCAACGTTGAGTTCACGATGCTCAGTGAAAGATGCTCATGAAAGGATTCACAAAGATGAAGGATGCTGGGCCAAAAATGTATATATTGTATGAGAAGGCCGAAAAAAAGAAATGAAATCGCTCTCATTCAGTCACTATTCATTTACTGTTCAGCCACTATTCGTTCACTGTCTATTCACTACTTATCCACACATCTCATCCTTAATTAAGCGTCAAAATGGCATCCCCAGTCAAGACACTTCACAAGACTTCATATCCGTCCATCTCCTCCTTTCGTCCTGAGCTCTCTACCAAAGGAAAGAATGCTGTAATCACAGGTGGTGGCTCTGGTATTGGTGCCAGCATTGCCAGGTCATTTGCCAAATCAGGCATCACCAACTTGGCTCTCCTTGGCCGAACAGAAAAGACACTCCTCGAAAACAAAGCCTACATTGAAGAGAAATACCCCGAAACTAGAGTCTGGACTTATACAGTCAACATCGTCGACGCTGACTCGACCAAGTCTGTCCTCGAAGCTTACACCACTGCAATCAATGGAAAGATCGACATTCTCATCGCCAACGCTGGATACATGCCCAAGACCGAACATGTGACCGTGGCAGATCCTGTCGATTGGTGGCTCACATTCGAGATCAACATCAAAGGAAACTTTAACCTCTTGCGTGCCTTTGACCCTCTCGCCACTCCCGGAGCCACAGTCATCCACGTATCCACAAGCGCAATGTACACAGAGTTCATGCCCGGATTCTCAGCCTATCGCGGCTCAAAGCTTGGAGCTTACAAAGTATTTGAATGGTACGCCAATGAGAACCGAGACAAGGTGGTTATACAGTTTCACCCCGGACTCATCATGGACACGGCCATCACTCGACCTCTCGTGGATGTCGTCAAGGACTATGGACTTGTTCCGGAGGATGTGTCACTGCCGAGTGACTTTGCTGTTTGGGCTGCGAGCGATGAGGCCAAGTTTCTGAGTGGCAGGTTTGTGGAGTGTATGTGGGATGTTGAGGAGCTCAAGGCGGCGAGGGATGAGATTAAGGAGTCATGGGAGAAGTTTACTGTTGGGTTGGTGATCTAAATGACTACGATGTGTCAACCGACTTTTTATTTTCACGGGAGCGGGCCGAGATAAAATAGAGTACAAGGCTTTATTTTCAAAGTTTCGTTCTCATAAATATAAGCTCAAGGCAGCTGGTCGTTAGATGTGGTACAGAATTCAAGGGAGTTCATATTTCTAAATCGCTGCTTTCCCTTCACTCGTCAATTTGATCAATCTCCATCGTCTATCAGTGAAAAAGAGCTTCAGAATCACTAGGATAACGAAGAAGAATTTAATCTCAATTTATATTGTCTACTGTGTCAAAGAGCCATGGCTCCTCTGCAGACTACGCAAACACACCCTCTGTTGATCACAATGGATAGGAGATCTTATGTCGGAAGTGGCCCGGAAGATGACCCCAAGGAGCTATATGACCTCTTCCGCGAACTGTCACTCGAAAGGACTATTGATCCAGACAAGATGCAACGACACATCCTTGACTCTCTCTACCGCCTTGTCCATGGCTCCAACAACATCGAAGATGTCAGTTTCAACTTCAACACTACAGTCGAGCTTTGCCGAGCCATTTTCGAAGGCTCGATCAGTAACCCATCTGATATCCTAGTGCTTGACGTGGAAGTCTATCGAGAGCTGAGCCAGCATCTCAAGGCAGCGCAATATCTCATTTGCCAAACCACAAAGAGCGATCTGTCCGAGGATATCATCAAGGAAGCGCATCGAATCTTGACGAATGAGTTCAATCAGACTCAAGGCACATATGATACCGAGTACAGCGGCAAATATCGCACATCTCCCGTACAAGCAACGTCCCGTCCCTACATGGACCCCAACAAAATCCCCGCTGCGATGGACAAGATGATGGCCAGCTACAGATCTGATATACTGGCTGCTGGAGTAAAAGGAGAGATTGATCCTGTGGCGCTTGCAGCAAAATACAGCCACATTTTCTTCAGTATCCATCCATTTCATACCGCCAACGGCCAGATGAGCCGCCTTATACTCAACGCTATACTCTTCAAGTGGGCGGGGTGTCTCGCCCCTTTTGGTCAGGATGAGGAGGAGTGTGCAGAGTATCTTTCAATTACTGTTGAGGCGATGGATCTGGAGATCTCTGAGGCTGAGACTTGCCGTGGAGTGTCGGACGGCTGTAGACCGAAGCTTTATAAAAAGCTGGCTTCCTATGTCTTGAAGCATGCGACGGCGGGTATGTTGCTGGTTTGCGAACCTCTGCAATTGGATGGGTGATATACCATTTATTTAATTCTTTTCGTGTCTGGGATACCTTTTGTAACATTCGAGCAGAATTGGAACAGTTTACAGGATGGTTTCCAGAAAAGGGGGTCATGGTGACTTGGCACGAGCATCAAGAAACACATCCTCCACCGCCTATCATTATTAACACTGCCAGAACCCTTGGTCCCAGACACTATCAGGGATCGAGCAGCCTCACACATCAAACACCATCACGCCCTCACTTTCGGCCGATCCACCACTCTGCCCCTGGCACTGCCAACACCTGCCAGCCGCCACGCCAACACTCTACTCACACCTAAACCACCCCCAGCCATACCTTTATGTGTCAGAGTCACTGAACCCCTATCACCAGAAGTGGCGGCAGCTCGCTTTGGCCTAACGGTTTAACAAAGCGTGTACGACCGGTCTCTCGCCGCTTTCCAGGACAGTTCGTGGGATCGAATCCGGTCTCCTTACTGCCTGGAAAGCTTGAGTTGCAGGATGGGAAACACCAGCAAGACAGAAAAAGGAAAAGACATATATGTAACGATGGAGTGGGATGAGTGGTGCCCGGAGCCTGCAACTTCGAGATTGATATTTTTGCAGTTTGTAGGTAATTTATTTAGTTTTGATACTGGAAAAAAGTCCCCAAAGGCCCTACCTAGTAGCTCAAAGCATATTTGTTTCCTCTGTGATGTCTGATGATAAGATTGATGGCAACAGTCGCTCCTTTGTGCTCATTTCTGACGACGCTTCTGTTTGTTCCTTTTCACTTTCTTGCTTTTAGTCGTGTTCTTTGGGTTTATCTTTTTCTCCTTCTGCTTTGTTTGATCCTCCTCTTCCTCGCTTTCATCTCCCTTCTTACCTGCCCTCTTCTTGTTCTTGTTATTCTTTCCCCCCTGGTTAGTTATCGCTTCATTATCCTCGTCTTTGTCTACTTCCTCTCTGCTCTTCTCCTCCTCCTTTGGCAGCCCCTCTACTTGATCGCCTTGCTCCTTGTTACCCTCGTCCTCAGAACCATGATCACTATGTCCCTCGCTCCTCTCCTCCGCAGTCGCCTCATCTGTTCCCGCAGTATGCTCTTCCTCTCCGTCCACCTCTGGCGAATCTGGCGGGTTGCGGTGAGCCTCGAGCCAAGCGACGCAAACTTGCATGGGATGCGCAGCTGTCTTGACTCCGTAATCGTATCCATAGTAGTACCCGCGCTGCAGCAGCATTGGATTAACTACAAGATCGACATTTTGTCCCTCTTCATTACGGCCGAGACCGCCATAATGGTCTTCCATAGTCTGGCCCTCTATTCCTTCAAGGTTACGTTGGAAAGAAAACCCGGAGGTTTGTTGAGTTATGGGGTGGTGAAAGACATGGGAGAAGACAGTCAGGTTGGTGTCAAAGAGGAAATCCAGGTCGACCACGATACTAGCAAGATTTAGAAGAACCGGGTGGGTTTCGTTGGCGGGATCTCTTCCATCGTACTCCTCTGGGAAATACCGGCCGAGCGCCTTGGCAATGATAGGGACAACACAGGTAGGATCAATCCTCCGTACGCTCTGCGGGGTGTCTTCAAGTGACATGTAGAAATCGATCGTGGTATATCTCCAATGTGGAAACTTGTGGGAGTCAAGATTACGATCGTAGCGGAAGTCGTGGTCTGTTGGGTTGGGTTGGTCTGGTTAGTGCTGTGCCACCTCATTCTCGGAGCTTGGGAATCTTGGTCGTTTCATGATTCGTACCTCGTAAATAGCGCTTGATGGTTGCCTGGGCTTCCCAGTAGGGTGAGGCCCAAACTATGTCCTTGCTTTTATGGGAAAAGAAATTCTCATCAACAATCTCCCAAACCCATCGTTGAAATATTCGCTGGTTCATGCCATACGGTTCAAAAAGCTCTTCTGCATTAGGGGCATAGCTGATGAACTTCTGCTGGAGGGCCTCATCGAGACTGTCCCAGGTAGCATTATGAATGCTGGGGACGTTCAAAACGGCGGCAATGCTGCCGCTGAGACTCTTCCAAGAGTCTATGGCATTAAAGTCTGTGCGATCGAGAGCCAGGTGCCGATGAAGATACGCTTTACTACGGGTTAACTTTCTTTCGTGCTCGTCATATTCCTGTTCCTGTTCTTCCTGTTCAATCTCGATATATGTTAGTCTTGAGACGTATTTCTGACACCAATGGACATGGCTACATACCCGTTTAGGATCGATCCCTGGGGCCTGTTCTTTGGGAGCCTGTTCTCCAGGAGCTTCTTCTATCCATTCTTTGGCTCGTGAATCCGGTGAGTATCTCACTACTACATGGGCTAGCAAAACCAACCAGTAACTGACACACTCCCCAGGGCGATGAGCTCTCTGCTGGCGGCCAAAACAGAAGGCCTGTTCCTCCACAGGCAGTGTGGCAGGGGAGAGATGGGTGTTTTTACGTGAACATGTATCGTCAGGAGGGCCCAGATGCAGTCCCTGGATTCGCAAGCTGCTTGTCCAGGAATGCTGTGGGTGAGCTCCAGAACCTGGAGTTCAATTTTCATTGGGATGGCACCAGGATGCATTACGTTCTGCTGTATCAGGGCAATCAACAAGTTCCCCTGACGATCGAGAACTACTATGATCTTTGAGGAATATCTCCCTGGCTGGGATGAATGCTGAGGCGAGATGTCGCAAGAGTCTTGGGGGGGAATTATCAGAATGGCATTCATGGATAAATATCATGCTATGAGGTGGAAAGTTGTTCATTTCCTCGGATCTAGAAATTGGATGGTTCATGACTTGTGTAAGATGCTGCTGGTTCATCCTAAGTCATCCGATATGTCACAGCGCTTTTCTCCTCCCCCTCCTTGATGGTATCTTGGGTCAAGAAGTAACCCCGACTATCTTTATCAGCCAGGCCCTTTCCGACCTAGACAAGTTCCGAGTGAGATCTTGAGAGTAGCCATCAGGTAAAATCATTGCAAGGTGCCTCACTATTGAGGGTTAATTTAGGTTATACACCAGCTGGGATTAATGCGCCTCGGTCGCGCCATCAACATCAACTTGCAGTCAGTCAGCTGTTAATTGATGAATGGTAGAAGCTGAGATGAAGCATTGAAATGAAGTTGTGACAAAGTATGGCAGTATCCAAACTCAAGGTCAATATCGATCAGAGCTCAAGTGTGGCGCTGACTTATCAAGCCACACTGTCCAAATGCGCAGCTCCATCTCAGCCTCGTCAAGCTTCACATTCACGCAACTCAATAAATATACCTTACAGTTCTCCGACACAGTCCCAAACCACACACACTGCCCTCTGAATCACGTCACCCAAATCAGCGCCTTCTTGCGCAATCCACAGCGCCATGGCTACCGATACCCCCAAACTGCTCTGGAATCCGGATAATGTCAAGGATGTCGCAGAGTCGGTCGGCATCAGCGCTCTCAACGAAGAAGCGCTCAAGTGCTTGGCACAGGACGTCGAATACCGGATCGGCCAGGTCATCGTAGAATCTCTGCGCTTCATGCGCGCCGCCCGCAGGACAACCCTCACCGTAAACGATATCTCCCTCGCCCTCAGGGCCCTCGACGTAGAGCCCCTCTACGGCTACGACTCTACGCGTCCGCTACGATACGGCGAGGCCAGTCTTGGACCTGGCCAGCCGCTGTTCTACATTGAGGATGAAGAGGTCGATTTTGAAAAGCTCATCAATGCGCCTCTGCCCAAGGTGCCGCGCGACATGGGTTTTACAGGTACGTTTTCCGGTCGGCGCACGATTCCATGTTGACGTCTTCAGCGCACTGGCTCGCCATCGAGGGTGTCCAGCCTTCCATCCCTCAGAACCCCACGACCTCGGAATCTCGATCGCAGGAACTCCTCCCCAAGGGGCCTGGTGCGAACCCTGCCTTGTCCGCCCTGGCAGGCAATGACAATGTCTCCATGAAACCATCTGTTAAGCACATTGTGAGCAAGGAGCTCATACTCTACTTCGATAAGATCCAGGCTGCTGTTCTCGACGACAATCCTGACGAAGAAGTGGTACGCCTACGGCAAGCCGCTCTCGGTTCCGTGAGAGACGACCCTGGACTGCACCAGCTCATCCCATACTTCATCACCTTTATCATGGACCGAGTAACACACCATCTCGATGACACCTTCACTCTAAAGCAGATGATGGAGCTGACGAATGCTCTCATCGAGAACAAGAGCCTTTTCCTGGATCCCTACGCCAGTCCCCTGTCAGCGCCCGCTCTTACTTGTCTAATGGCGAGGAAATTGGGCACTGATGAAGGAACGGATGCTCTCAAGGAGCAGTATGATCTTCGACAGCTGGCTGCATCTCTGGTTGGACGAATTGCGCGCAAATACTCTGCTTCCAACACACTCCTGCGACCCAAGTTGACGAGGACATGCCTCAAATACTTTCTCGACCCTACCAAACCCCCTGCGGTTCTCTACGGTGCCATCCACGGCCTGTTGGAAGCAGGAGGTCCAGAGGCAATCCGCGTGCTGGTGCTACGCAACTTGCAGACTTTTGACTCGGGGATTTTACAACCCCTGAAGGAAAAGGCAGAGGGCACAATGGACTACGAGATGCTAGTTCAGGGCATAGTACAAGCTGTGGCTTCGCTGGCAGATCATGTCGAATCAGACACCAACGGAGTCAATGGTACAGCAAATGTCGAGACAGAGATATCCGAACTCAAGGACTTTATCGGGCCCATCATCGGGGAAAAGATTGCCTCTGCGGGTAATCGGAGATTGATCAGGACAATCCTGGATGCTCGATTCTTGGATTAGATATTTGGCACGTAATATTCACGACAGGCGAATGGCGTTTGGTTGCGGATACCTCACGAGGTGTTGGTTAGAACAGGCTCAAGCATTTAAAGGCGCTTGTGTACAGATAATAAAATTCTTTGCTCAAAGTCAGGAATGCCCTCAGGCTAATACTCGTACACGAGTTTCTCGTCCTTGCCGTACTCCTTCCCTTATCCATTGTGTCATCCACTGCGAACCATGCCATCTATATCCCTCCGTCTTCTGTTCAATTTTGGTATTCTACAGGAAAGCAACCAGGCCAATGGCGCCGAGGAAACTGGCAGCCCAGATGTACTTGTCGGCCTGGACAATAGTCGTCTTGGCGAAACCCTTGCCAGCGTCGTACAGGAGGTGCTTGAAGCCGCTGATGGCGTGGTAGACGAAGGGGAAGCCCAGCGTGAACTTGATGCCGCCCTTGATGGCGAGGGGGAGACCAGCAGCGAAGCTGGCGATGCTTGCGCTCTCGAGGTGAAGTCCGACAAGAGGAGCGACGAGGTAGGCGAGGGAGAAGCCGTACATGGTCGCGGAGAGGGTGCAGCCGGTGATTCGGTTCCAGGCGGAGCTACCGAACCATGTCTGCTCGATCTTGTAGATGGCCAGATGGGGAGAGACGGGACGGTTGAGGCGCTGGTTGACGAGGATCTGGTGGCCGTCTTGCTGCGAGACCTTGGTAGAACCGACAGCGCTGCGAATGTCAGATGGGTGAAGCTCGATTGAAGCTAGGGACGCACCGTAGGGGGGAAGAGGTAGAGATTCCAGCAGCGAGAGCAGCCTTGGGGATGTTCTGGGCGAAGAAGGGCTTGGTCGCGCCTACAGAGGTGTTAGATATCGGGATGTCGAGGCTCGGGTTGCCAAAGTACCTTGACGAAGAGCGGCGACGCCAACACGTTGAGCGAGCATCGTGGCGGATTGTGAGAATCTATCGATTTCAAAGAGAAAGGGTTCAGCCAAGGTCCGGTCAACGATATCGTCAGCGTCGATGCTTCAAGGGCGAGAATCCGTACGGTATCTGGAGTATCAATGATGATGGCTTCCTATTCTCGAGACATCGGAACGGGCCTCCTCGGCTTCTCGGTCCAATCAGCCAATGGGATGATGTCAATTCCTCATCTCGGAACGCACGTGACCCACTCTCACGTGCAGAGACTGAATGACTAAGCAGGATCGTGGGTTTTGTTATCGCGAATTTTTTGCGTCGCGGTTTGGATTTTCCTTTCTTCTTCAGATAGACAAGAACGTTCGCCGCACGCTGTCTAGTGTAGAGAGTGGACAGCATTGTAGGCAGGGTCTTTGGACTCGAGAACAGTTCTTAGAAGAATATTGGGAAATTGGATCCGTCGTTAATCTCGACACCTAGTTTTCCCGTCTAGGTGTCGTTTCATTTTTGAGATCTACATTCTGATGTATACGTGCTTGTGATTTGACCTTTGAAGGCGAGCTCGAGTAGTGCCCCGTGATAATGACTGGTCTACAATGACTGTGATTGACCCGAGGTGCTCAACGTGAAGGTCAATTGGATAGCATATTGCTGAACACTGAACAACGATGGCATCGCGTCGAATACGTAAAGACTGTCTTTGATGTCGACTCCAAGGTGTAAAAACATACACCGCAGCTGCCAGAGGAGTTGCAGTTTGTGTAGCTGAACTGCGCAAGGACTCGCCATTCTGTTAAATGATTACTGTTCTCTTCAAGTGCTTCTCATAGCCTGTCCAGTTCGCCGCTGAGGGATGTTCAACCGTCACCAGAACAAAGAATACAAAACTGACGTCAGACTATGAAGAGACTGAATGTTCCGTGGCAGATGCTATAACAATGTCTTGTTCTTGGAGCTGTATATATAACACCACCATGTTCACTGCTCACACATACTCATAAGCCCCTATATATCTCCATACTCCTCGCCAACCCCAACCCATCTACCAAGTTCAGAGAGACCAGAAATTCACCAACAGGTATGTTCCTTTCCATCGCAATCAAAATGGCTTCCCCTAGTACTCTCATGACCGTCGCCTCCCCCACCACAACACTCGATGCCCTGACACAGCACGACCACGGCAAACCCAACCACTCTGACAAGATAGCTATCATTGGGTTGACCGTCGGCATGGCGCTTCTGTTTCTGCTGTTTGTTGCTCCGTGCTGTTGCCTGCAGTATCTGGCCCATCGGCAGCAGAAGAGGGAGCAGAACAAAGAGGCTCGGAAACGTGGTATAGTTGCGGGACGACAATCTGCGGTGGTCAGGAATAGGTCAGCTGAGGCACAGGTTTAGGTAAGTTATGGTGAGTTCTGGTGATATTCAGGTGAGTTAGATAAGAGAGATTGAGGTTGTTTGGGAATGGTGCAAGTGAACGTGGCTGTCAGTGCAAGCCAGCGAGGAATAACCTGACATGTTTGCAGACTCGGGCATGCATTATCAACCTCAAACAGCTACATGATGTTGTTTTTGATGGGAAAGTCTATTATATTCTTCACTTGTCGTTGCTACTCATAAATATACCAAAACATTGTTCCCCTTGTACATCGATCTGTTGCCGTGTTTGTTTAGTGTCATTATCTCATCTCCCAAACTTCCAACTCGCATCCATCCCTTGGTGAACATCTTCAAGCCATCCAGACTGCAGTCAAGAATCCTCTGCAGTCACTCACTGACAGCATCAAGTCCTCGGTAAGTCATCCCCCTATGTCACATCACAACTAACATCTCAGGCAACCGCAACAATGACAAACACCATCCACCGCCGCATGAGCGACACCAATGTAGTCATCGCCATCGCCATCAGCTGCACCGCCATCGTCGTCATCTTCCTTGCAGCAGTTTGTTTCTGCAACTGGCGCTCTCGTCCCAAATCACCTACTGGTGCCCGCGGCCGCGACCACGACGATTCGGATGCCAACTCTGACATTGAACTGGATGCCATGCCTGATGGTGCTCTGAATCATCCTCTTGTGCGGGGGAGCAATGGTGCGGGACATGTTTACCCGGTCTTTGAAGCGACTCAGACTCATGCTCAGAACTGAGGGTGTCGGAGGCAGGGTTGGGCAGACGGAAGATCAGGGACTGTCTGTGAGAGGAAAGGGATTGACTCAAACACTCTGATAATAGCAAGACTCTAAAATGCTGTGATTCATAACTTGTGACTTGACAAAATATATGATACATTGCTCCCTGGTATCCATCCCTACCAACGCCGCTCTATAAATCCAACATGCACCCTACTCCATGGAGATTCCCAGCTCATTATCATACCAGCACCAAACTTTTCAAAAGTACAATCTCATAACCCTAACCCATGTTGCCCATTGGGAAATTGCCGAATAACGAAACAGGCATCTGACTCTGCTGCTGCTGTGGCGGTTGATTCATGTTCCCCCATAAATCCCAATTCAGCGTCGATACATCCAGATAATTACCCAAAAATGGATCAAGATCGGTCATTTGTTGTGAGTTTTGTGGAGGATGGGCGACAGGTTGTTGCGGCGAGGGTTCTGAGGTTCTGTTCTCGCTCTTGACGACGTCTCGTAGGCGATAGATAAAGTTTGGTGTCTCGAGGGGTTGGCCAGCTGCTCTAAAGGCTTGCTCTCGGTTCTTCCAAGCTTTCAGGACTGTCTGGGCTTGGATGTAGTATGTCTTTTGGGAGATGTCGAGGAGTTCGGTGTGGTAGTGGTAGATCTTCTGGACCATGTTCCATGCGCGGTCGGCGAGGGAACCAGTCGGTCGTTGGCAGAGCTGCTTGGTCATGACTGTAAAGATATCAATCTGGAAATGAAACTTGAGGAACCAGAGGAAACCAGTTTGGTCCATCACGCCATATGCATCTGTGCTGTGCTCATTGTTCATCAACACAATCTTGAAGAGGTTATCCTTCTTGTCGAGAATTTCTGTTCCCCATTCTGGCTGCTCCTTCATGGGGACTAGTATCTCCCTCATCTTGCTGCAGATCATCGGACGAATGCTGAGTGCGGCGATGTGTACGTTTCCAGCCGTAGGATCGATGTAACGAGCTTCGACTTCAAGCAAATTCTGCTCTAGATTATCCACCAAATCTCGGTACTGCTGAATACTCGGTAGAATGGCAGGATCCTGGCCTTCAAAGTCGTGTCCCATGACGGCAGCTTCTAATCCGGGGGTTCCGTGGAGTGATTCGGCGTTGACGAGAAACTTGGCGATCTGGTAGCCGATTAGACAGAAAGCCATTTCTGTGGGACCCTCGCGGGGTAGAACGGGTTCGATTGATCCTGGGAAAAGGTCGGCATCGTTTACGTTTTGTGGCATCTTGGTGTCCCAGCTGCTTGGGAGAAGCGAGTGGCTCAAGCCAGAAACTAGAGCATTCTTGGCATCCTGGAGGATGATCTGCCACCACATACGTCGTCGCATTTCGGTCTCAAAGGCGTTTAGTCCCAGGTAGTCGCCGTCACGGTGGTAGCCCATCTTTTGCGCGATACGCACAACCATTCCACTGAGAATCCAGGCCGCATGTCGATCATATCGGTTCTGGAGAGATAACTGGAATCGTCAGCAATAGTTCCACAGGGGTATTGTTATCTTACCAAGTAAAGCAGCAATGCCTGCAGAGCCACCATGTCGTAGTTTTTGAGAAAGTTAAACTTTGTGAGTGCCACCTTGGTTCCAATAGTGTACCTGCGGAGAGCTTCATCCCGAGATGTTCCCAGCATCTGAAGGCATTCGGTTTCGGTGAGGGATACTGTGGCCATGGTAAATATGGCGAATAGGAGAGCCTGATAGTTGAGTGGGATCTTGTTGATATCGGTAGCCATCTCCAAAGCGAATGGTTGCACTGATGGCACGTGGATAATCTTGGTCAGAGGATTGACACGATCGACAAATAACTGCCAGAGCCTAAAGATGTGAACCGGCTCAGGCTGGAGTTCCTCGCATGATCTGGTAGCTGTATCGGCGGGTATCAAAAGATCAATGTTATAATCTGGACTGAGATCTTCAGAGCCCATTACACTGGCTTCTTCTGGATCATCGGTGTCGACAATTTCTCTCATTGCTTGGAGCTTGAATGGCATTAGTGCATGTTAGCAGGCCAAGTCGGTAGACTCACCTCATCGTGGATATTAGCCCAGAGATAACTGTCCATGAATCGCACCCCGCCCTCTTCCTTGACCATCTTGCCAGTTGGTTTCCACTTGGACTGGCCGTCGACGTTGGTGGGTGTCGCGGGATACGTATCTACGGTCCCATTTGCAGCAGGTGAATGGCCAACAGCAGAAGGAGATGGTACAGAACCATCGGCGTATTGTTTTAGGAGCTGCTCACATCGTGCAAGTCTTTCCTGAAGGTCCTGATTGGGTCTCCGGCGCTTCCTTGCCGGAGCGGGAGTGCTTGGAGTACAAGTAACATTTGCCTGGATTCGCATTAATGGCTGAATCTGATAAGAGATTGCGGCTGGAGATGCTCACCTTGATACAATTTGAACAGGGTGTGTTACGGTCGCATTTGATCTTGCGATGCTGACACAAGACGCAGGCCAGAACACGAGGGTTCTTGTGCGATACAGAGCCCGGCCCGTGAGTGATATTGTTTGACATGACCGCAGAATTGAGCAAAACCTCACATAACAGTCATAGAGTCTCGTCCTCGTCGATGAGAGTTGAAGGTTGAGTAAAATATCCTATGACGCCAGCGTGAGCTCCACCGTACAGTACGTACAGCTCAGGCAGAGCGGGTAGCTGGGGTTCTTCAGAAGCCCGCTTCCGTCCGTTTCACTGGGGTCAGGTGAGTGAGGGGGAGGGGCAGCAGGACAGAAACGCAAACGGAACAAAGAGTCTGTCAAGACTGAAAGAGGAGGATAAGAGATAAAATGTGATGAATGTGAAATGGTTATGATCGATCAGACACCTCAGAAACTCCCTGGTGTAAAAAAAAAAAAAAAAAAAACGATAAGCAGGGCAGCTGACGATACCGTAAGATGCCGAGTCTACCGGTATAATGTAGAGCCGGTTAGGTTATGGCTGGCTGAGGTGGTGCTTTGCTTGTCTTGTCTCTTCTGGGAGGTAGCCCAGGGGCTGGCCTATTGGTCTTTTTTTATCCAGGTCTGTTCGGATCGGATTGTTCAGTGGTTGTTGAAGATTGTCCAATGCCTCTGCATAAAAAAAGGTGGTATGAAAGGGTTGAATAACTTAATTAAACGCGCATACCGGAATCCGCGTATTCCGTTTATTCGACAGTCACATCAGTTGACGTAGGTGTTAGGGAAGTAGTCCAAAGATATAAGGAAATAAAATAATTACCCCCTTGTTCTTAGGGCTGTATCGATTCAGGCAGATATTTAATTCTCCATACCGTAAATAGACAGTAGGCAGACCTGGCCAAAGGGCAAGGTTGATATAAAGCCGCCTGGCAGGAAAATCGCTGATGCATTCCTTAGAGTTTCACATGGTCGATATGCTAAAATCGAATCTTCTAGCTGAAACTGACCAATGAGGACCCCCTGGACCCGAACTCGAGGGATAGCGGCGGACTTTTGTCATCCAAGTCCGCCGCAACGGACCAAAGCACCAGCCCTGCCCGATGACTCAATTTGTATCAGACCTGTTACCGTATGCAGACTGACGGACATTAAATACTTAAAACCTTGATCCGATACTATCCCAAAGGGTCTGTAGTTTGGCATCGCACCCTACGTCAGACCTTTAAAAGCTATGCTCATTCATACAGTACACAGCCGTTTAAAACTGGGCTCCTTGATCAAATATTTTCGTAAACTTCGGAAGCTCCGGAAGGTTAAGCCACTTAAACTAGGTAGACCACCTAGCCCTCTCCAACCCAAACGCTCAGTTCACTACCTATAAGCTCTTCTCCGCAGTGTTTGTAAGAACTCTCTGTGTCGCTCTCTCGTCGGGTTGTGGGAACAGCCCGGTCCCATATGGTTTTCGTATCCTTGTCTATGTTTCGCCTTCTGATGATATCCCCCCACGGACGTGATATCACCGAGTGTCCGGTGAACCTATCAGGCTCTGAAGAGTAGTAATTCATCAAAACTGACTTCTATCATGATCTGCCCGCGTTAAAGGTCTTGTGCCTGATTCGGGTGAGCGGGTTATTATCGTCCCTTTCATCCTAGGCCAGCTGACCATTATGCAAACTGGCATGATCCTTGGTTAAGCAGAGGGCCTCGCATAGATCGTCCCGGCATGGTGAATTCAATGCCAGCTCATCATAAGTACGGTAAGCCCTATGGAATAGTTCAACGGCAGTTGTCTCCTCTCCAAGTCTTCGGAGTCCGGTTGCACTTCAGGGCACTTCGATTTGTAAGGCAGACTGATGATTCACACGGCATGTCAAACAGCGTGTTGAAACATGAAATACCTCTGTTATTCGTTTAGACGGATCAACGGCTAGCATCCGAGTCGATCCGATGACGGCATCTGGTGTCGGTATCTTGTTTCAAGCGATGACCTTGAGCAGCCAGCTTTACGCCTAACCATAATTCTCATATCATGGTCGCAAGTGACGTGACTGTTCAATACCGGCTCCATGGAATCCATGGAACGGACTCGGATCGTGGCATGTGGGGTTGACTGTTTGTATTGATCACTCTGAAAACATGGACCCCAGCTCTGGCCCAGAATCTCCTTCATCTTTGCCCTCGGGCACTTTTTCCACTGGTACCAAAGACGTTCTAGCTTTCTTGCGAACAACCCGTCGATGAGTTGAACTTTTTAAATGCTGTTTCCATGCCTCTTCTGTCATTAACACTGTATGGCAGACTTCGCATGTACGTTTGCATGGTGTTGCTTTTGGTGGTGGGTTGCCAACTTGTGTAAGGACTTCGTTCGCAAGTGACGAAACCTCAGTCGGTAACGGACGTTCTTCGCCTTTGAGGAACTGTTCAGTCAACTTTACGGCCGGCTCAACGACGTTCTGGCCATATGCAGAGACATCCGTACTGTCCAGAAGATACATGTTGTTCATAGCTTCTGGGCCAATCTCACGTATCCGCGGAATCTGCTTCAGTCTAATCCAGCGAGTCTGATAGACAGCATATCGCCTCGTTGCCGACTTCATCTCTTCCAGTCCTGTGCTCTTCAATTTCTCGAGCTCTGCAGCCTCTCGCCCCTCGTCAACAGCAGACAAGTATGGCTCGAACTGCTTATATCCAATTGACTGCCATATCCCCTTTGTCATGTCGAGACGCTGGCCTTCCGCTTCCTTTTTATTCTTAAATTCGTAAAGTTCTCGGACTTCGTCCATGAGTCCACTCGTCTGCATCTTATCGACTCGCTTATCGAGACGATCTCGCAGGACATCTCGTTCCGAGTAGACCCAGAATAGCAGATTCTCCCAGGGCTGCTTGTTGGCGTCTTGCTGGGCTGCTTCTTTTCGAGCTTGTTGCTCGGCATAGTATTCGGATGCTCTTTTGCCGCTCCGAAGGTAAATCTCCAGGGATCGCTGGATCTTGCGACGATCCTTGGGGTGCCATCGATCAGCCATGACAGGGTCAACCTTTCGTAATTCATGGAGCATAACTTCGCCTGACTCTTGCAAGATTGGAAATGACTTGGACATATCCAGGTCTATGTCGTCCAGAATAACCTCTTTGAAGAGTATGGGGTCGACATAATACTGTGAACCACCGACGAGAATGGGCAACCGTCCTCGGCCACGAATCTCTCGTATTGTCCGAGTCGCTTCCCTCTTGAAATCATCAACATCCCATGGTTGCTCATCCAAAGAAATATGTCCAAGAAGATGATGAGGAATGCCACGCTGTTCTTCAGTGGTGATTTTATTGGTGATGATTGGCAGTCCATTATACAACTGCATAGCATCGGCGTTGATGATTTCACCATTCAACCGAGTTGCAAGTTCAACTGCCAACTATATCTGTCAGAACCATTCTACCCTGGGTGATGCTAACTTACATCTGACTTGCCCGTGCCCGTTGATCCTAGCACAACCACCAGGGGTTCTGCTGGAGGTTTTCTAGACATTGTAGTGAAATTTCGCCTGAGAAGAGGACCCAGGCGACGAAGCATCTAAAATAAAGCCATAAACATCGATTCCCAATAACTACTTGCTTGCCCTTGTCGTGTTCCCAGTGAATGAATATTGAGTCAAACCCTCAAATGTTCCAGAACAGGCAAAGCGGAGTCATTTGACGGAAAAATTACGGCGGGGTCCAAGGGTTAGCTTCAATTGGTCTCAGAGGCTGAAACCCCTTTGTTCACAGCTCGCTAGCTCCCTATAGGCTATTACCTGGAGAAGCTCAGGGAATGGAACCTTAGCTGGAGCTCCCCATCTCGAGTCGCCCCTGGAGGTCACGTGCCACTCCACTCCCAATATTGGACACATCTACAATTTGGGCTCATTGAAGCCAGATCGCCAACCTCCGCCCCCCCAGCTCTCCTTTAATTATTCTCCCATCGACCCTTCAAATCGCCTGGGCTCTTCAAGCTCAGCATCTTCCTTTTCTTTCCTTCTTTCTTCCCCTCATTGGATGAAATAGTCCAATTCTTGTTCTGTCCCTTTAGTCTCGTTGCCCACCATGAGTTCCCGTAAGTTTTGTTCTCCTTGTCTGGAGCTGAAAGCTTCCAAGTTTAAGCTCGCGCGACATCACAAAATGGCGCGCAATTGCCAATTGGCATCGCGAATCATCGGACAGAAAAGCTAACAGTGGCTGCGCTCGATAGTACGATTCCTTGATCTGGTCAAGCCGTTCGTGCCGTTCCTCCCAGAGGTTCAGCAGCCGGAGACTAAGATCCCCTTCAACCAGAAGCTCATGTGGACGGCTCTCACCCTCCTCATCTTCCTGGTCATGAGCCAGATGCCTCTCTACGGTATCGTCTCCTCCGACAACTCGGATCCTCTATACTGGCTGCGAATGGTCATCGCGAGTAACCGTGGTACGCTGATGGAATTGGGTATCACACCCATCATCTCCTCTGGCATGGTTTTCCAGCTCCTTGCTGGCACCCACATGATCGACGTCAACCTTGACCTCAAGTCCGACCGCGAGCTCTACCAGACCGCCCAGAAGCTTCTGGCCTTTATCCTCTCCGCCGGTACTGCTACTGTCTACGTCTTCTCTGGTCTCTATGGACCTCCCTCCGACCTTGGTGCTGGTATCGTCTTCCTCCTGATCCTCCAGCTCGTTGTTGCTGGTATGATTGTTATTCTCCTCGACGAGCTGCTCCAGAAGGGCTACGGTCTTGGCAGCGGTATCTCTCTGTTCATCGCCACCAACATCTGCGAGTCCATCATGTGGAAGGCTTTCTCTCCCACCACCATCAACACTGGCCGTGGTCCCGAGTTTGAGGGTGCCGTCATTGCCCTCTTCCACCTCCTCATGACCTGGCCCAATAAGCAGCGAGCTCTCCAGGAGGCTTTCTACCGCCAGAACCTTCCCAACATCATGAACCTCCTTGCCACCATTGCCGTCTTTGCCGCTGTCATCTACCTCCAGGGTTTCCGCGTCGAGATCCCCGTCAAGTCTTCTCGCCAGCGTGGTGCTCGTGGATCTTACCCCGTCCGCCTGTTCTACACCTCCAACATGCCCATCATGCTGCAGTCCGCTCTTTCTTCCAACGTCTTCCTTATCAGCCAGATGCTCTACTCCCGCTTCTCTGAGAACCTCCTTGTCCGTCTCTTCGGTGTCTGGGAGGCCAAGGATGGTTCTTCTCAGCTCCACGCTACCTCTGGTCTCGTCTACTACATGTCGCCTCCCCAGAACCTGAAGGAGGCTCTTCTCGACCCTATCCACATGAGCGCCTACATTGTCTACATGCTCGGTGCTTGTGCTCTCTTCTCCAAGACCTGGATTGAGGTTTCTGGCTCCAGCCCTCGTGATGTTGCCAAGCAGCTCAAGGATCAGGGTCTCGTCATGGCTGGACACCGTGATCAGTCCATGTACAAGGAGCTCAAGCGCATCATTCCTACTGCCGCTGCCTTTGGTGGTGCCTGTATTGGTGCGCTCTCCGTCACCAGTGACCTTTTGGGCGCTCTTGGTTCCGGTACCGGTACTCTCCTTGCTGTCACGTAAGTTGAATCTCCCTCTAACTCTTCAATCGCAATACTAACATCTACAGTATTATCTACGGTTACTTCGAAATCGCCGCCAAGGAGGGTGACATGGCCGGTATGAAGGGCATGATTATGGGCTAAACAGCCATCTCGAACACAAGGCACGATTGATTCAGCCTTCGTTGTGGCCCGCTAAGACGGGCGTTTGTGTATCAACAGTAAAGAGGAAGAAAAGATAAAATAGTCAACATGTTTTTGTTTCCTTTTTGCTCAACAAGCCGGAGGAGTCGGGGGAGTGATGTCATATTGGCTGGGAAGGAATTGGGACAGTCATTAAAGACTGTCGTGTCATTATTAACAAAAATAGCTCAAGAGCTGTCATGACGGGTTGGTTGGAGAGGGACGCCATGTCTGAAAGCCACGTGTGTGGTACGGATGAGCTCCGTAGTAACTCAAGAACGATCTATGAATGACATATATTTAATGCCAATTGTGCAACGTCCGATTTCGCTTGACTGTCTGCAGGGTAGTTGACATAGGAATGGATAAGAGATGACTGTAACCCTTGTACACTGTTACATGGGCACAGTACACAACCAAAGAGGAAACAGTCTACCTAGACAGCATCTACACCAGAGCCTAGTTCACGGATTGTCTCATCACTGCAGGTCTCACCGGTCCTGCAGAAGTGAGGCCCTCGCGTCACGGTCCAACAGGAACACACCCAGTTCAACTGCAAGGTCATCATACTTCGATTGGTCAAAGGCGTTGGATGTAACCGCTACACGGCATTAGACCGTGGGGGAACCGTTTCCCCATGCCCCAGGGACCTGGAGTAACGATAAGGGAACGAGTGTATTAGCCGGCGGTGAGGGATAGCGAATCACGCAAGAGGGGATTGTTATCAATCTGACGGTTTGCATGTGTTGAGGCTGAATGCACGACACATGTCTTGTTGTACGAATGTTGTGCTGCTCGACAATGTGATTGTTGCAAAAGATTGGATGATAGCACGGTATATATAGAGCCTCAATGGCGGTTTTGACGATTGATAGGTGAGAAACAGAGTTATAAGCGATTGGATGAGCCGTATGTTCTGCATATGATAGAGCTACGGACACAACTGTGATGGGTGCGCTCAGACCGCAGGGTGGTATGTAAGCTGTTGAAGACATGATCCCTGTTCAGAGAGACACAAGACTTTAGCTCATGTGGTGTTGTTGTGGAGATGGTTCTTTCTAGGGTAGTTTGTGTGATGGTTGACTGGAACGTTTGTCGTGAATTGCATGATATGGTTAGGATGCAATGGTAATTATTGATTAGATAAAGAAGGGCAATATGATTGAACTTCATAATGGTCTTTGTCTGCAGATACAATTCATCTGGGTAGATGAAAGAACAATCACGAGCCTCTTGGATGGACACTCCATAAGCTGCCAGTATACAGGGAGAAGATTATCGTCAAATATTTGATATGCCAATGTACCGGTAATCAATTGGGTATTGATCAGACTCTTTCAATTAACTACAATTATCAACAATCACGATCCCATTATCACCGTGTCTACCATACAGGTACGTGCGTGGAAATTAGTCAAGACTACTGGCATTTTACTGATTCATAAATAACAGCACGTTCCTACGCGTCAACTCACGATGTCTACCACTCCTTGGCCCTACAACCTCTCGCCCTTTGTTTATTCGAGTCAGTCCATCATTTTACAGTCTGACGGTATTAATTCCGAGCCAATGTCTCGTAACGTCACCTGTTAGATAAGGCTGTCGGAGCGAGTTACCTGATGCAAAGGGCACTTTTGTAGCGGTCGGTTAGGTATCTTGAAGTTTGAACGCTAACTGGGTCTGTGTGGCTAGAATACCTTGTCTAGACATGTCTGAGTTTTGGCTCAACGCCGATATCCTTGTGACCTTTTGCAAGGATTATTTGCCATCAATCAGTAGTATTGGAGCGTGCAAACATTTATAGCATTCAATTGATTGTGTTGATTTGAGAACCTGACACCTGCTTGAAACGGAGTAAACGAGGTGATGTCCCCGCAGCCCCGTCATACAGTATAGGCAGAACTGGGGTAACATACAGATTGGATTGCTCGCATCATTAATTGCCAATGTTTGTCATGACGACTTGTGAGAAATTTGTAGTGGGTAGATGGGTCCCAAGGATGGATCGTTTAGGCTAGAGGTTTTGTCAAATTTATTTCTGTCAGTCAAGGAATAACCCGACGCCAACTGAATTCAAGGCTATCGCAAAGTTACAGAGCAGTGCAACATTGCATTCATCATCTGTAGGGATCGCATCGCATCGCATCGCAAGCCATCGTTACCTCACCTACTGAACTGTACCTAGCCTGGGGCCATCTGCTGCCCCACTAAAGCTTCATAGCTTGCATCTCACTCCCTGGACACCGACACATGCCCTCCACTTTCCTCTCCCCCCGGTGCCATCCAACAAGAGTAAAGTCTTGCCTTGTCTTGCGTGCGTGCTTGTGAATCCATAACGTATCTCGGAACTTGTGTTGTTTTGGCCTGGCCTAGTCTACTCTTCCCCGTTCGTTCGTTCGTTTTGGTTCTTCTCTTCAACGGCCGCCGCACTCTTCGTCTCTTCCTCCTCTTTTCTTAGTTCCTGCAAGTCACGGTCAAAACTCTTTTGTTTCGACTGCATTCTTCATCTAATACTTCTATTGGCATCGGTACCGATATTCTTTCTTTTTTCCAGTTTCTTTGCAGAGTATTCTTCTTGGTCCTTTCACGCTCTCTACAAAGACGTCATTCGTCGGAGAGTGTTCAGAGTTCGCATACAAAACTCTGACGGCATCTGATCGATGATCAGCACGACAATCTGCGACCTCGGCATCATCATACGCTTCGATTGAGCGCTGAACGACTCGAAAATTGCAATCGCAAAGAAGCGCAATTACGGTCTCGAGATAGAATCTTGTCGACCATCCGGGTTCTGCAATCGCTCACGTCACGCCACGCTCCATCGATGGTGCTTGCAAGTGACGCTTGACCGGGATCATTGCGACAAAGCTCCGACAGGACTGCACAATACCTTGACTGCCTCGAGACCTCCGGCGCCGCAGCCACCGCTACCGGTCCGACGCACTCGTGCAACCCACCTTGGGATTTGACGATCACCTGCCCGAACCCGTTATCTAGAACTCTTTCGACGCACAATCCCGTCAATTCATTGTCGCGACATCTCGAATTACTTACTCTCCGCCTCTGCGGCAGTCCCCCACCAGTGAGCTCGACGTGAGCAATATCTCTGAAACAATGGGGTTTGCGCAGTGCAACGGAAATCTATGGGAGATTGATGACTTCAGCGTCTGCTTCCGAGTAGAGTTTGTGCTCCCTTGTCTTGACCCCTGCGCTGTAAAAGCTGGCTGACCGTTTTTCTTGTACTACTCTAGCTACCTGCAGATTCTACTCCCTCTGATCGCCCTCTTCGTTTCCGTTGCGCTTTTGGCCTGGACAAGCATCTCCCGCCTTTTAAGCTCCTGGTCCAAGTCCAAAGCTAGGTATCAACGGCTTGCAAGCGAGGACCGACGCCACAGCCATACCGATCTTCCTCCCGTGCAGGTTGACGATTCTGATGACGATGATGGACTTGAGATTAACGGCGGTCGATTGGCCCTTGTCAAGACTACTACTCGTGGTTCTATAGTCCAAGCCGACACACCTACTGGTCAATTGGTTTCGCAGGTCGTAGAGGAACTTGCCATCGCTGGTCTCATTGCTGTAAACATTCTTCAGCTAATTGAAGGCAGCAAGGGACGTAACAGCCGTCCTGCAGCGATTACTGGTCTTCTGATTTGGATCTACGTTTTCATCCTCTCGACTCTGCGTCTGGTGCTAGGTGCTCTAAAGCGACGTGGTCCTCATCTCTGGAACCACACAGCTTTTCTCTACAGCTTCAACTGGGTTCTTTCAATCTTTCTTTTTCGATCCGCCTTCCTCCAAGATGACATTAGCCGAACCGACAAGATCACAACGATTGTGGAGTTTGCACTTATTACACTCCTTTTCTTAATGGCAATGACCACTAGAAAGGGCAACAAAACAGTCCGCTTGGAATGGGAGGACGGAATTGAACCCTCGCGCGAACCATTGGCCAGTCTATTTTCTCTGGCTGTGTTTGGCTGGGTTGATGCGATCGTCTACAAGGGCTGGAAGGCTCCGATGGAAATGGAGCATGTCTGGAACTTGTTGCCCAAGGACAAGGCCGCTGCTGTTATTGCTGATTACCGTCAGATGAAGCGAACTGGTTCCCTCGCGGTGCATCTGCTCAAGTACTTCAAGCGGGACCTGCTGATTCAATGCGCCCTCGCGGTCCTCGCTGGCCTTTTTACGTTTGCGCCAACCCTTCTTTTGAAGGTGATTCTCGAGTTTGTTGAAGACTATAATGCAGGATTGAAGAACCAAACCGAGACAAACCTACCGATCAATGTCATCTGGCTTTATGTCATTGGCCTTCCTGTAGTCGATTTAATACGTTCATACGCCGATAACCAAGCTCTCTGGATTGGTCGAAAGATCTGCATCCGTGTCCGAGCTCTTATCATCGGCGACATCTATGCCAAAGCGCTTCGTCGTAAGGCTTCCACAGGCAAGGACAAGGTGCTGCTTGAAGATAAAGCTAGCCCCAAGGAAGACGAGGCACAAAATGGTTTTGTTGGAAAGATTAAGCGAGCTCTGAACATGAAGAAGGACGATAAGAAAGCTACTCCCAACGATGCCGAATCTGCCAACGAGAGCATCAAGGACGACAAGAAAGACGATTCTGGCGATGAGCAGGCCAATCTGGGTACCATCATCAACCTCATGTCTATCGACAGTTTCAAGATTTCCGAAGTCACTGCGTATCTGCACTTTCTGTGTGCTTCCGCTCCTACACAGCTGGTCATTGCCGTTGTACTGCTCTGGCAGGTCATGGGTCTTAGTGCTATCCCTGGCATCATCGTCATGGTCCTTCTCCTGCCTGTCAACTACGGCCTTGCTCGGGGTTTCACCATCACTTCGAAGAGAATTCTTGCAGCCACCGACAAGCGTACTAATGTCACCAACGAGGTCTTGCAAAACATTCGCATCATCAAGTACTTTGCCTGGGAACAGCGCTTTGGCCGTATCATTGACGAGAAGCGTCAGCTGGAACTCAAGGCTTTGCGTTCAAGGTTCATGGTCTGGGCACTGGCTGTAGCTATTTGGAACTCCGTGCCCGTCCTCATCACCTTCTTCTCGTTCCTTGTTTACACGATCTTCGAGCAAAAGCCCCTGAAGCCATCCATCGCCTTTACAGCCATGTCACTCTTCATGCTTCTCCGTGTCCCGCTGGACCAATTTGGTGACATGTTCGCCCACGTCCAGGAAACCAAGGTTTCTATCGATCGTGTGGAGGATTTCCTTCAGGAGGAGGAGACCGACAAGTACATTCAGCTTGGCTTGGATAATGTGGATGACGAGGGTGTCAGGCGAATTGGCTTCAACAATGCTACTCTTACGTGGGGTAGCAAAGACACTGTTGCTGAGGATAGTGCCCGTGCTTTCCGACTCATGGACCTAGACATTGATTTCAAGATCGGCAAACTGAACATCATCGCGGGTCCCACAGGTTCTGGAAAGACATCTATGCTGATGGGTCTTCTTGGTGAAATGTCACTGCTAGAAGGAGGCGTCTACTGTCCCGGTGGCCGCAGCCGAGAAGATGTTCATCCTGATCCTGAGACTGGTCTCGCCAACACGATCGCCTACGTCGCACAATCCGCTTGGTTGGTTAACGCAAATGTCCGCGAAAACATTCTGTTCTCTGCGCCATTTGACGAGCAACGGTACCGCAATGTCATTGTGGCTTGTGCACTAGAACGCGATCTGCAGATTCTCGACCACGGCGACGAAACACTGGTCGGAGAGAAGGGTATCACGCTTTCTGGTGGACAGAAGCAGCGTATTTCTCTTGCTCGTGCCCTCTACTCCAACTCTGCCCATCTGCTACTTGACGACTGTCTCAGTGCTGTTGACTCACACACCGCGCAATGGATCTTTAGCAACTGCATTCGTGGACCTCTCATGAGAAACCGTACTTGTATTCTCGTTACACACAACACGACCCTTTGTATTCCCTCTTCGGATTACGTTGTTCTGCTTGAGAATGGCCGAGTTGACATTCAAGGTCCTTCAGCTGAGGTTATTGCTTCTGGCAAGCTTGGTGAGGAGATTCAAAAGTCTCACCCCGGCTCAGCCATTCCCTCGCGCATTCCTTCTCGTGTTCCCTCAAGTGTCGGCGATGATGAAACCACTGTTAATGGCCAAGGCGATGCTCTCGATGGTGTTGATAGCTCTAAGAAGGACGCACAGAACAAACCCAAGAAGGATGCCATGGAAGAAACCAAGGCCACTGGGTCAGTCAAGTGGCCCGTTCTCAAGCTGTACCTCCAGTCCATGGGCCCCTGGTGGTTCTGGATTGTTGCCCTCTTCGTCTTTATTTCTCAGCAGGTTTCTGGATTGGCCACTAACCTCTGGGTCCGTGTATGGGCGAACCAATACGTCAATGGTACACCAGAGTCAAAGGTCGCGCCGGCAATGTATTCTTCTACGCAATTTAACGCTGTCGGCTTTGCTAACGTTGTCCGACTCGGCTCTGCGGAAGACCTGAAGCCTCTCGATGGGTCCTTTTCTGCACAAGGCCACCCGCATGGGGTCAATGCTATGTACTACTTGTCCGTTCTCGCCGCGATTGGAATTGCTGGTGCCATGGCAGCTCTCTTTAGAGATCTCTGGATCTTCCTGGGTTCGTTGACGGCATCAAAGGGCATTCACGATCGTTTGATAGCATCTGTGACGCGAGCCAAGTTCAAGTTCTTTGATGTCACCCCGCTGGGCCAATTGATGAACCGATTCAGCAAAGATCTGGAGGCGGTTGATCAAGAAATTGCACCTGTGGCAATTGGTGTCATCAGCTGTGGCATTTCTCTAATGATGACGGTTGGTTTGATTGCATACATCACACCCAAGTTCTTGTATGCCGCTTTTGGTATTGCTATTCTATTCTACCTCATCGCCGCTTTCTACCTCCGAGCTTCTCGCGATCTGAAGCGTCTTGAGGCAGTTCAGCGCAGTCCTCTGTTCCAGCAATTTGGAGAGACCTTGAGTGGCATGACAACCATTCGAGCGTATGGTGATGAGCGACGATTCATCCGGGACAATTTGGAAAAGATCAACACTCAGAGTCGACCCTTCATTTACCTATGGGCATGCAATAGATGGCTGGCCTTTAGGGCTGATCTTGTGGGAGACTTGGTGGCCTTCTTTGCCGGCATGTTCCTTATCCTTAACCTTGGTAAGACGGATGCCGGAGCAGCGGGTATTTCCCTGAGCTACGCATTGAGCTTCACCGAGAGTGTGCTGTGGCTTGTACGTCTTTATGCCATCAACGAGCAAAACATGAACTCTATGGAGCGTATCAAGGAGTATCTCGACGTTGAGCAAGAGGCGGAGGCTGTTATTGAGGACAGCCGACCTCCAGCAGACTGGCCTCGTAAGGGGTCGGTCGAGTTTGTGGACTACACCACAAGTTACCGAAAGGAGCTCAACCCTGTCTTGCAGAACATTACGCTCAAGATTGAGCCGCAAGAAAAGGTTGGTATCGTTGGAAGAACGGGTGCAGGCAAGAGTTCTCTGGCCCTGGCGATTTTCCGAGCGCTAGAGGCAGACAAGGGCAAGATTCTCATCGACGGACTTGAGATTGGCAGCATTGGTCTGCAGGATCTTCGAGAGAACATCACCATTGTGCCTCAAGATCCTACACTATTCCACGGCACGATTCGAAGCAACTTGGATCCATTCGATCAATACACGGATGATCAGATCTTTGCTGCGCTCCGACGAGTACAGCTCATTGGTCCCGATGAGCCTCTAACATCACCACCTACGCCGACACAAACACCTGGCTCACCAAACTCACCAACTGCCAAGACCAACAAGAACCTCTTCTTGAATCTTCAATCGCCAGTCGCGGCATCAGGCTCAAATCTGTCCCAAGGACAGCGCCAGCTTCTGTGTCTTGCTCGAGCCATGCTCAAGTCCCCTACAGTATTAGTCATGGACGAAGCCACAGCATCCATCGACTACGCCACCGACTCAAAGATCCAAGAAACAATCCGCGAGCTCACAGGCACCGTCATCACAATCGCCCATCGGCTAGCAACCATTGTAGACTACGACAAGGTGCTGGTTCTCGACAAGGGCGAGGTGGTGGAGTATGCTCACCCGTGGGAACTCATCAATAACAAGGATGGTACGTTCCGCAGTATGTGCGAGATGAGTGGTGAGCTGGATGTTCTCCTCAAGGCGGCGAAGAAGAAGTGGGATTCTGGACGCTTGGTGGATGTTGATCCATAGGAGGAGAAAGAGAAGCTGCCGCGTATAGAAGAGGAGGATTAAAAGTTGGGGGGGAACGGGTTCCGGGATTGAGGACTTGTATATTTGTGGTATGAGCCGTGGACTTGAATAAAAGTATAGAAGGCGTATGCCTATAATTATGCGTTTGAGCATTGATTGATGCTGTGATGTCTAAAAATATTGTGGCGCGAGTCTAAGCGCATCATAGTAGTCGTAATGTCTAGTGTCATCAAATGAAGCCATCGTCAATGCCAAAGTGGGTCCGGCAAGTGGATGAGATCTTCTCCGCAATTCGGCGTCGAGATTGCATGAACTGATACTTGAATAGTTTAATACGACGTCCATTATTAACTTACACACAGTATGAGTATATTTGTCTATTCATATAAATGTTTCAATAACTGCATTACCCCTGCTCACCCAATACAGGGCATGCTTGACCTCCATCTCAGGCAGCACCACAAGGGCAGGGTACGTATCTTTCCTTCGTCACTGGGTTACAGAAACGATTCGTTGGCCTTGACGACTTGACAACATAGCATCAACTCTAGCTCTTGTCTTATAAAATAGTTTCATTCGCTTGCTCGTATTTTCCCCCTCTTGTCTACTTATTTCTCTTCCCCCCTCATTTTTTCTACCGCGGACTATTCACAGCCAATACTTACGTGTACCGCTGTGGCGAGGTCGAATTGGGCACGTGCTCATCACTCCATCAGGATTCTAGAACTTGATCAGCATCCCCGACTTTTTTATATATCGTTCTTCATCAACCCCGTCAAGGGCGATTAATTCTTTCGCTGCTGGGGATAATCGCCGAGCATGGCATCGTCGCAGACTCCTCCGCATTTGGACTCGGAGAGCGTGACGAGTGGGCAGACGTCTATCTCGCAAATGCCGATGCATCATTACCCTGAGGACCAGCGCCAACAGCAGAATGCAACGCCTTATACGGACCGCTCAGAGGATGATCCGCCTCCGAGTTACACCGTAGTCGACAACGAGGGACCCCACGCGAATCCATTTGACCTGTTGCCCAGCAGCTCATCCTCCCTTGGTCTGCATCCCTTCAAGGGGACGTCCAACGACAAAGTAGTCTACTATCTCGACAAGCGTCTTGATACAGACCCTGAATTCCTCGAGCAGCACATCTCAGAGCTCGCCAAGGAACCACCAAGACCGTACGTCCGCATCCAGGGTCTAGACCGCAAGTCCGGCAAGGGTGTCGACTTTGACATCCACATTGAACTCACGCCCCTGCTGTATCAAGAGATGGCAACCCGTCGTTCGTGGAGACGCATCCGCGCCGTGAACAATTTCGACAAGGTGCGCCGCGGGACGGCGAGCATGACGCGCGCGCCGGGGTTCGGGGGCAGCGGACCGCCTGAGGAGGGCACGCCGGGTGTTGCGCAGTGGTGCTATAGGTACTGTGCGAGCAGAGCCGGTCTAAAGGTGTTTGTTCTAGAGCGGCGCTTGACGGGCTGGGACTTCGCCCTCGTGGGGTCTAGGCTGGAGAGTTTGGTGCGGGGGACGGGGTATCGTGGGGAAGTCAACATAACGTTTCCTACGACGAATGCACGGGTTGAGATATACAACCGCTGCCTAACCAATCGATGGCGCCTCACACGATGGATTGTTCTTTTGTTTTATATCTCGCTTCTGTGGATATTCACTTGGCCGTGGGTGTCGCTGCGAACGAGGTGGTACGAGACGGTATTCGTGGAGTGGTCGCTAAGTCGGCCTGACAGACAGGGAACGCTCCGATATGCATGTATGAGTGAAGATCAGTGGTTCAGACTGTGGCGACGACCTATTGAGCAGGCGATCCAGACGAGGCGACGAGGGCGGCTGAGCCGTGATGATATAGTGGATGCGTGCGTGGCGCCCGGGGCTGAAGACTCCGCCAGGGGTATGAGAGCGGGGTTGGAGGTTCTGCAACGCACGTTTGGATGGGGAGGAGATGGGGAGGGGAGTGGAAGGCATTCGCCACGTATTTGATGGTGTTTTGGTTGGTGTTGGGGCATTAGATTGAGCTCGCTCCTGGGTTTGCATGGAAGCGTTGGCGTACAAGATTGCATTGCCTTGCGTTGGTTTTTATTTATGATTCATGATAGTTATTCCCAACTCAAAATGTTATTCGTTTGTGTTTCAAGCTATCTTGTTGAGATTATTGTGGTGTTGATGTGCACCTCTCACATTGTGAACTGGACCACTACAGAGACGACTTCATCAGATTTAAAATAACACAGATGATAGCGAAGGGCTCAAAGGTCTCGTAACTCAAGAACTAAATACCCAAGAGCAAGATTGATTCGCTCAGCTGACAATTAGATATGTTACTGACGAATATAATCTGAGCAATGGTCTAGGGTAGCTCTTTTCTTATCTTATCAGCCCCTCCACCCCACCAATGTCGCTCTCTCATCATCTACACATCCCTTACCAATCTCATTCATCAAGTTCAAGACTTGTACTGCAGTCA
This sequence comes from Fusarium tjaetaba, assembly GCF_013396195.1. Taxonomy (NCBI): domain Eukaryota; kingdom Fungi; phylum Ascomycota; class Sordariomycetes; order Hypocreales; family Nectriaceae; genus Fusarium; species Fusarium tjaetaba. The sequence continues at coordinate 26,336 of NW_023501617.1, read as the reverse complement.
CACTCTTTTTGCATCCATCGCATTTCATTTCGGATTCAAGATACAGACTTGAATATACAGCCGCCGCGATGGCTGAAGCCGAGATGAGTTCCAGCTCAAGAAGAATACTGGCTGTCGCCCTTGAGAATGAGACAGCAGTTCTGTCAAAGTTGGTCAAAGGTGAGTTCACTTTATCCAGATATGACAGTGGCCATCTACGAAATACACCCTGGCATCATTCACCACAACATTCACTGACAAGTCTCAGACCTCACTGGATCAGCCCCAGAATCACCAGATCCCTCCCTCGGCATCGCTGGCACAACTCATAGCCTGGCCCTCAAAACACCATACTATTCCACCACAGTCCCCATCTGGCTTGACCTAATCGCCTCACCTTCTGAATGGTCAGAGTCATTTCTCTCTCCCGAAGCCGCCGAAGTGCTCGCCGTGTTAGGAGGTGTAGTAGTAGTCTTCACCGCAGGTCCGATTTCATCGTCCAAGGATCACCCCGCAAAGGAACTAGTAGAGCACATCGGTAAAGTCCTGAAGAAGGGACTGGGAGGATGGGAGTGGGATGGCGTAGGACTAGCTATCGGCGTGGGAGGAGATGGAAACGAGGAGGAATGGGATGAGATCTGCGCAGAGGCTGGACTGGAGTTTGTGTCTCTTAGTGGAAAAGGCGATACTGGTCGTAACGAATTTGGCGGTATGTTGAATCTGTCGCTCACAGAAAGGTACTAACAAGGACAAGAAAAAACAGGAGTTGCACGAGTAAAAGAAGCCCTCGAAGCAAACGACTGGTCTCAACTCGAAGCACCACTATCAGATTCCGAGTTTGGTGACTTTGAAACGAGCTCAGCCAAGGGAGATGAGGACGACAAAGAATTAGATCCCCAAAAGATGGGCTTTGGCTTCGACAAATCAGACTTTGAAGGTCTACGACGCGCCATATGGGAGTCCAGCCAGGATGTTGAGGTACCCTCAGAATCCAGCAAGGCGGAGACTAGCAAGGAGGGTGCTTCTGGTGGAATTGGGTTAGAGGACCTGGATGAGGACGAGATCGCCAAGATTGAGAAGATGATGAGAAAACTCCAAGCTGTGAGGGAAGCCGGCGAGGGGATGGGAGAGGAACAGAGGAAGAGAATGGCAGCCAGGGCTGTGGAGGAGGTGATGAGAGATCTCTGAACTGGATAAGCATCAACCGACCTCCAAGACGAAGTGATTCCTGAAAAATGTTTTTCGCATCATTTGCGGATCACGATGGCCTCTGAACCTCCCATATCAGTTAATGATGCCCATACGCCACGCCGACTGCCAGTCCAAAGACCTGCCAAGCTGACTCACGAGTGGCACGATAGCTAACCTTGATCTATATGCCGAGTCCTCTGCGGCCGTCAAGGCATCGACATAGCACGGCTCGCTTACCGTGCAGTTGCACCATGGTCACATCGTCCAACTCAGATCGTGATCCACGGACCGGGTCTTACGTAGTACATATCCAATGCTGGCGAGACCCTTGGCTGGTATGTATGAGACTCAAGTCTCATGGCATCGACAAGCGCCATGATATCGGTAACCCAAAGTTCAGACACGGTCCATTCAATGGTCTGTCAAACTTACTGACAGCGGTAACACTGAGTTAGAGAGTCAAAGCATGTTGCAGTTTCAATCCCACATGTCTTTCCAGCACAGACGCGTCTCCCAATTTAGACAATATGCAACGCATCGTGGCATCAGGTAACCCGCTCAATCTTGTGCCGTTATGGTAAGGTTTTTGTAGATCGGCATGGATCGTGACATCCAGATCACCGGACTCAACATCGCGGTGACATGCTCAATAGCTCCGTAGATAGCTTGGTGGTCTTGGGCGGTGTCGTAGCTTATGCAAGGGAGAGGTTCTGAGATTCTTCCAAAAGTCGCGGGCGTCGACTAATATGTCATAGCTTGTTGTTAGTAAATAAACTTGTCCCCTATCTTAAATCGACCGCTTGAATTGACGTGACTCGACTCATGGAGTTGACGATCGACTAAACGAGGTCAAAGTCCAATTGAGGCCGGAAAGAAGCGACCCCGGGTCCAAGGGTCCACCGGTGATGTTGGTTAAGCCAGATTGAGACTGCGGTTGAGTCAATAGTGAATCCCCTGAGATGCCATGATAGACGACGTCAAAGATCTCAGACGCCCCATTTTGTTAGTCTGGTCCGTCCCACAACCCTTGTTTGGCGCATGTTGACCAAACAGGGGAGCGACTCACGTTTCAGCGCGTCTTGCTAGGAAGAAACGTAAACGTGCTTAGCCGGGGCTTCAGCTGTCCTTCAAAGCGGTGCAGCTGAAGGGCATGATGCTGAGAGCCCCATACCGGTTAGCTAGCATGAGCCGCCAAGCTTGGCATGTTACCAACAGCGTCTGAGAATTCGTATCATTGTCATGCCATGTCTGGACAAGTTATTCTTAGGATCTAGGGATGCTCTGAAGGGAGATATCTCCTGAGTGGTGCATGCCAACTCTGCAACAGACGTTGAGGATTGAAATCAAGTGGTCAGCAAACGCGCTCGACGCGCTGCCATCCCCGCCATGGATGGATATGCATATCGTCTCCAGTATGAACTTTGCCGCCATTGGTAGGAATCGTGACTCGTCATGCAGGTTGTCGGTTGGACTTTTCGGATTTGGGCAGAGGATTGATAAGTCAGTTTGACTGCGGCCATGGGTTGGCCAAACTCGATCGACAGTAGGGTTCGTCGAACGGTGCTCATTCTTGTCTGTGCTTTCTGACCTCAGAAGCTGGGAGACGAGAGTAAAAGTCTCTGGTGATTAGGTGAGACGAACAAATATAGCAATGGTTCTTTCGTGGTGCAATTGCTTCAATTGCTCATCGAGAATCCTCAAGCTACTTCGTGGTGTTGTTGTCGAGCGCGAATCCACCAACCACAAGCTCTCATGATATTCTGGCATTTATGCAAGCACAATTCAGTGGGCACCGACTGCGAGTCTCATGGCGGCATGCTCTCAGCTTTAGGAACACAACTGCCTTGCCCAGAGCTCAAAGAAAAACAGCGAGTTTAGGGCGATTCACCCCCTAGACTTGATGGGTGAGGTAAGACTCCAACACTGGTGGACCCAATGGCATGTGGCCGCCTGGCGGAGACATGGCCTAACGCTGGTTGGCTCTGTCATGCTGATCCTGCAAGGTACCATGCCCCAGATGCACCTCCAGGGGTCTAAGTCAGGGGTAACGGTGCCAAAACCGGTAAGTACCAAGCTGAGGAGGAAAACAATTCGACATGCATCTTGTGTTTTCTGATCTATCATGTCGGATCTTTTATGTCACTCCGGACGCGCCCGGGAAAAGACTCGGATCCGGCAAAAGAAAAGAATCGCGGAATCATTTTCCTGTCCATCAGAGGGTGTTGTGTGTGTCCATGCTTCATGCTTACTGCACTCCGTCCTCCGTAGTAAGGGCGAGACTTTTCGTATTACAGCCACAACAGTTGAGGTTTTGTTATAGTTGCAATGACCAGAGCCAGATGGCGGTAGCCGTAGGACCGTTCATCGCTGAAGCCGGTAGTCTCTGAATAGTTCATTCTGTTTCCCTTCAATACCCTATTCATTATTAGTCGTTAGTCAAGTCGGAATGATCTGGCAGACGCTAAAGTTGCCAAGACGCGACCGACCTTTGGCTCCAACGTCAGGCTGATTTTGCTTGAACAAGCGTCGATCGCAGCGTTTCGCACAAGAGAACCTAGAGAACCACGAGAAAAGGGGCCAGAGAAAACATCACAACACAGTAAGCCGTGTTGTGGCCCACCAGATGACGATGGATTGAGCTACTGCAGGAACAGGGTCTCAGCATACACACCTTCACAAGAGATCCCGAACATGCAAGTCTTTCACGCTGACCAGACATGCCGTGGCGTGGTGGCATTGCTGTGGTATGATCCTTCGCTGGATCCTTTGATGCAGGTACGAGTACAATTCAGGAAATCCGTGTCATGCTTGCTACCGACGATATCGGAGGCTTATATCTGAAACGAAAGACAGAGTTTATGACGATAAACCTGACCTCGAAAGTTGTAGCTTGCTTTGTGAAAAGGTTCTTTGAAAAGAGCTAACGAATCCAAAGATTCCGCAGAGAATGTCATCGCGTTCCCCTTTTTGGATGACCCCTGCAATTGTCGACATGGGAGTTGTCGGAACGTGGATCCAGCAGATCTGACGAGATTGTTGAAGAAGGATGAGTCAGGATCAACGATGTGACTGGCGAGGCTGACTAGCATAAATCAGCTCTTGATGGGAATTGAAGATGCAATTGTTCCGACAATTTTCATAACTGAATAACGAAAAGAAGCAATGACCCAAAACCATGGGTTGTGTTTCTCAATTCTCGAAACCAATTGTGGATCGAGAGTCAATTGGAGCCACTGACCATTCAACAGATGCAACCAAAAATTGCCAGCATCAGGGAAAGATATCGCTTCTTTTCTGGAGACAGTGCTGGGAACTGATAGAAAGCCCCCCAGAGAAGTCCGATAAATTGAAATGCATTGGAAATGGATTTGTCAGGAATTGAAGGGAACCCATACTTCCTTACCTTCATAATTGAGTACTGGATGACATTGCTGAAGCCCGAGTCAATACCGGCCTCCAAGACTGAACTGACGGCACGGATTTTCGGCGACAGTCATGCGTACATGTGCCCTTCGTCAACTGAAGACATTACGTCAGACGTAGTACAGCATCAGGGCGGTTTGAAGGTGCGAGATTGAGATATGTGGCGGCAGGCACAGAAATCTCCTGAAGCTGTGGATTTGCTTCGCAACCGAGGAAGGGTGGGAACACGTGCCATATGTTTGATCTTCGCATTGCTCATGCGTCTCCTTTCGGTAATAGTTTTGGATATTCGCATCGAAAGGACAAGATTCGGGACTTGAAGAACGTCAGGACTGACGAGACAAACCAACAGCAGGGGCCTGTTCGAGACGTCTATTGCCTGTTACCAGTCATCATGCAGTCATTGGGCCAGTTCAAAATCTCGCGGGATGATAAACCGATGACCCGGGAACTTGACATCTGTTCTGGCTGAGTCTTCGGCTGTCATGTTGCGGGTCTGATGATCAGCATCCATCATGACAAGTGCTTCCGACCATCAAGCGCGTCATGTTGTATTGGTTACTGTAACCTTGAGAAACAGGTCCGTCCGGTCTGATTCGAGCTGACTTGACCAGTATCAATCTCGGTATTGAGTAGAGCAACATGATTTGATAACGTCATGTAAAGCTAGAATCGAGATGGTTAAAAAAGAAATGTGGCGCCAGCTGAAGCTATCTGGTGACGCCTTCCCTCCTCGTCAGACAACGGTTCGATAGGGTAAGACCGGATCGTTTCTCGGTTGCCTGTTTTGGCAGGAAGAGCTAACGTCAGGAATGGCGGCCAATAAGGGGCCAAGTTATGGAGGGCACAGCACCCTTTTACCGCTCCGTCTTGGGGGCCGTTTACCTGTCGTCCCCTAAAGCGAGCCCACTATTTTCATTGGCGCGTACCTTGCATTAGTGTGCATAGAGGAATGATCCAATGGACTCTGCATATCTGCACAACGCACGGCTATGAAAAGCTTCATCTCTGCACAACTTCACCCAAAGAGTCCACATCAGCAAGGACCTTACCCCTGATGCAGGTACCGTGCCCTACCGATGCTACCCAACTGAGGAATAGACAAACTCTCATTGACGCTCCAACTCCACTCCCGTACTTCCGACCATTCAAACTGTGCGTTTATTCAGGTCCTCGCCGCGTCCTTGCGCCTGGTCTTGGTCGTGACTTTTTGGTGTATCCGTCCGTTTACTGCAGCCGTCAGCCACATTGAATTCTTTGTTGCATGATGGATACCCTGGTCTGATGTCTGGGACGAGAACGCCGATCGCCTCTCACGATGCCAGTCCCAGCGTCAGACGGATCGGACTTGACACAGACTCAGAGTAGCAAAGCCAATGTGACATGGCAAAAACAAGATGAAATCATGAATCCAAGAGAAAAAAAAAAAGTCAGAGGTCATGATTGACAGTTGATCACACGTCATGGAAGCTGAAGCACAAAGAAAACGCACAGGTAAAGATGCCGACCACCCAGAGCTAACTCTTCCCCAACAGCGGCAGTCTCGCGGGGCCCCTGGATGCTGATCCAGGGTTTGAACCACAAGTTCTACCCGGCCTCTGAACTTTCACACTTGCCATTTGTGGCATGTCTATTCCTTCAGGCTCGGTTGGATGTCACCCAATCCAGGGACCGCACTGATTTAGCATATCTTGGAACTATCTGACGGACCGAAGTCCGGACAAGTCTGGGCCAAGAGGCAATTGATACGAAGAGAAATCGAACCGGTCACGACCGCTGGATGAATGGACAAATGGGTGGATGTCTTTGTTCTGTGCGTTGGGGAGCTGGGATGTTTGTGGTGGTGTCGGATGTGGACTCCAAGCACGACTTGAGTGGGTGTGGACGCCAGTGGTTCTCGTCAGTCACTCGTCAGTGGTTCGTTGGCAAAGTCTTCGTGCAGTTTTGGCCCGCTATGGCCTGCTTTGCTACTCGCCAACAGGCCCCTCCCTCGTACACATTGTGCGGGTTGGATGTGACACGGTTGGCTTTTTCCACAAGGAAGGGCCTGTCCGATGCTGAGAATCAGATGTGATGGACGAACAAGGACGAGACAAATTCCTCATCTGGAAGAGATCGCTTATCTGGAGGTTACGCTGCTGACTTGAATTGTCGAACCAAGACACAAGGCTGAAAAGGAGGCCAGTTCTGAGTTACCTTTTGTGGCGACACGACGAACTATTGCTAGCTGATCTCACAAGTTTTGGTTAGTTTGTGCTAACTTGGGCACATGCTGGCGTCGGGGCGTAACGTGTTTGAGGCCTTCGTTCTTGAAGGAAACTCACGAGTTGACAAGAGTCGGACTGGCTGACTTTGGGGGCAGCGGAACCAGGGGGTAAAAAGAGAGAGACGATGACTGGCCAGGCTTGGGATCCATTGCTGGGCTCGGGCGACTTCAGGGCTGCAATGCATCAACCCCCTGTCGTCCTCACCAACTGCAGACCAAACACGGCGGCGCTGTGGTTTGTAACGGTCCCGTCGCTGCCCCTTGGCGCGTTAAGCTGCTGTCTACCCTCCACCGAAGCGCATCACGCCCGCCCAGTCAGGAGACGGAGGTACCTGGGGCTAGGTAACTCTGTCAAGCCACTGCTCAGGTACCCGCACCTCTGTCTTTGACGCCAGGATACATTGAGACGAGGTTCCATCCTTTTTCCCTTTTCCCAGTTTCTGAGCGTTTTAGCACGGCGCCGTGTCCCCACACTACCTGCTAGTGGTGGTACCTTGGTCTGAGTCCTGTACCTTTTCTCCGATCGAGGTGCCCGCCCGTGGAGGGGACGGCAACAAGAGGTGCAGGCAGAGGTGCAGGACTAGCCACTAGGGACAGACAGGTAGGCCTCTAGACTCTGTCGGCAACGGCTCTTCTCCTTTGAAGACTTCCCCCCCCATCCCCGTGCCCGTGCCCCGTCCGTTTCTCTTTTCCATCTTGCATCGCCAGTCCACACTCCTTGTGACCGCTTCTTCCGCTTCTTCTCCCTCGTCTTTTTGTTCATTCTTTTCTTTCCTTAAGTCACTCTCTTGAATTATTCAATCTTCAAGCCAACCTTCGGTTCCCGTCACTCTTTCCGGGTCCGTTCCTTTCTTTAGGCTCTACCAAGCTCAAACAGCTCTTACACCAGGATCGTTCCCACGTCCACAACGTTTTTAAAACGCCCAAACCGTTGGAGACCGGCACCTCCGCCATCACGATACTTTATTCTTACCTCCTTATTCTGTTCTGCAGATCAAGGATTACACTCTTTATTTGAACTGACTACCGAATTAACCGTCATTCACTACGCTCCTTTACCGACTCGTCGATTTTGGCTTCGCCGTCTTTTCTGTCTGATAATCCAGCTCACTTGAACGCGTCTGCTTCAAGTATAATCGACGACAACCGCTTCACAGCATCCGACTTCGACCAGTTTCAATTTATTTTATAATTTCAACCTGCATCTAGTGATCGCATCCCGCGATCTACTGTTAGCAATGGCCACGGAGATTGAACACCCCATGGCCTTGGGCAATGTCCCCGAGGTCACGACACCCAACTCAACATCTTCACCATCTGTCCCGACCCCTGTCTCAGCCTCCATGAAAAAAGAGACACCATCTCCCTCTGCCTCAGCCGCCAACAATGCTTCCCGACGACCTCCCCGCAAGAGCACTCTCACTCAACAGCAAAAGAACCAGAAGCGACAGCGTGCTACACAGGATCAATTGACGACATTGGAGATGGAATTCAACAACAACCCCACACCCACTGCCACCGTCCGTGAGAGAATTGCCGAGGAAATCAACATGACCGAAAGGTCTGTTCAGATTTGGTTTCAGAACAGGTATGCGAGAGAATGAGACTCGTAGAATTTCGCTGACAGTAGTAGACGAGCAAAGATTAAGCTGTTGGCCAAGAAGAGTCTGGAGACTGGCGAAGACATCGACTCAATTCCTGAGTCAATGCGAGCTTATCTCGCTATGCAGGCCATGGAATCTGGCAAGGGTCTCGGCGGAAGTTATCTCGGCCGTACTGGACTGCTCCCCTTTGGTCATGGTAGCATGATGCTCGGTGGCGACCAGGGAGGTCAGGGCAAAGTTTGTGAGTATTTCGACCCGCCACGTAAACGGTGTATTAACTGAACAGCAGTGATTCATCATCTCACCTGCCGATCCCTTAGCATTGGAAAGTGGACTCGAGTTGGACAAAACACGATGGATCTCATCATTTTCTACTCACCCGACAAGTGCACCATGACCTACTACATCAACAACGAGCAGGCTGGCTACAAGATCGAGTACCCCTTCTCTTCCATCAAGAACATCTTCCTCGAGAATGGCGAAGGAGACCCAACTAAGCTTGGAGGGATTGTCATTGAGTTGAACAGGCCCCCCAACTTCTTCATGGACTCATCTCCCACCACCAACGGATTCTTCCAGTGTGGTGACTTCACCGAAGATCTCCAGGCTACCCAGTGCTTGGTCCACCACCTCGGCGGAAACCCCAAGGTTCTCAGTGGCCAGCTCGCCAAGCTGGTTTCTCTCGAGTCCTTCATGAACCGTCACAACCCTCACCCCTACAACGACCCTCACGTCCTCTCCGTCTCGGCTCCTGTCTCCCCGACCGCCCGACCCTCATCCCAGCCCAGCTTTCAACCCCATGTCGGCATGTACCAGGAGCAGTGGGGTATTCACCAGATGCACTCTGGCATGCGTCCTGGACCTGGTCACAAGCGTCAACGTTCGCGATCAGTTCCTGGACCTGTTGATTTCGCCATGTTCCAGAACCAGCCGATGCCTTCCTTCTACATCCAGCCTCCTGGAGAGATGCCTCCTCCTCCTCCCCAGCACAACCCTCACATCTTTGCGCCTATTCCTCAGCCTCCTGGAAACATGGCTCCTAATCTGCGCATTGATACTCAGGCAGGATTCGGCCTGGACATGCGTCAATACCCCATGTCTGCCACCACTGCTTCTCCTGCCGAGTTTCCTCCCAGCCCAGGCTTCTTCCCCCCTGGTCCTGAGGTTCCTCAGTCAAGCTACAACACACCTTATAGCCACGGTTTCCTGTCACCAATGGTTAACCCCGATACAGGTGTTCCCACTTCTGTTTCTCCTCTCCCCTTCAACAGCCCTGGCGAGCCTTCCATCCTGGAGCAGTCGCCTCCCATGTCAATGATGGGCCGCCCTGGCTCAGCTGATTTGTATCCCATGAACGACGGATCTTGTGCTGTTTCGGAGGATGGAGCGAGCCTGAATGAGATGTACTCCAAGCACACCATCAACCTGCCCATGCACACAACCTCGCCTGGTTTCGTGCAACACCAACAAGCAGACCTCGACATGGATCAGCTTGTGCAGTTTGACGCAGTTGACCCGTCAAGCCTATCCCCCGAGGCAATGCCCCAAGCTCACCAAGGAAACTAAAAGAGTATAGGGCGGGTACAGGTGTTGGTGGTGTTTTGTAGTATGTCAATCATACCAGGGCGTTTGGGCAAATTATACCATTGGGATTTCCTTTTCTTGTTTTCCGCCAGCTTCATATAGGCGACTTTCCTTGTCATCTTCTCAATTCTACCAAACCAGTATTGATGCCGATGGTGTCAGTTTGGTCGATTCTCCTCCCCACTACGGCCATGAATGAACTTGCATGACGATACACTTCTTTGACATCGGTCATGTATGTCGGGCACAACACAGCGATCGTATAACTCTTTCCCGCGTTGAAGTACTTTCATTTTAAATCATTTACCGCGACCTGTTTATTTCTTGGGTGGTCTTGTTCAACACTTTGCAACCGACGACCCTGTCACTCGGCTTCATTTTCCTTGACCAGCGTTGCCTGACCACCGCACGCTTGTCTTGGACTTAATCTGCATACACATTGTCTTTGTAAAAGCACAGATGATGGCGTTTAATATTTTCCATAGCTTGTTTTCTTTGTATCACGTCGAAAGTTGGGGAGAAGCCCCGGCGGCTTTTGTTAGGTTCATTATTCTAATGGTGGGCTTTGGGATATTTTTTCATTGTCTGGTTTTGTGCTTTGAGGCACATTGGAGTTTATGAGCAGCTGGGTTGCTGTCCTCGGTAGGCGTCAATTGAGACGTGTACTTCAAGGGAAGCCTACAGTTGGACACGAAGGCATGGGTATTTTTTAGGGTGGAATTGTTGAATAAAATGGGGTTATGTTCACTGAGTTTACCTGTGTGATTTGACTTTGTGATTGTGTGACGATGACAGGCTGTGCGATTGTAATTCCAGGGACGGATGATTCGGAGGTAGGATCGTTGTGAGAATGTTACAAGGCGCAGTCTTGGGTGACATGAACGGACTCCGAGGGGACCGTGAGAGGTAGAGGTGCAGAGATCAGCATGGCTGAGTCTGACAGGTTGGACAAGAAAGTGCAGATGTGATTCAAAGGGGAGGACTTTTATAAATAAGCATATATAAATAAGCAGTTTATTAGATCTACTTATAATTACCACATTTATTAATGAGGTGCCAAGATGGATGGGTTAAAGGTTGGCCAATGTCTTGATCCAGGTCGTGACGCGGCTCACTCGGAAGATGTGGGAGTAACAACGGACCGTGTAAGAGATTTGTACCACCAGGGCTGAGCCGCGTATCCTCGAGTGCCAGTACTCAAGTCTTCGAGTCTTGCTGTCCACCCGTTTTATCTTCTCCTCATTGTCTTCCTACATACGGCTGCGGATTAAGCTGCGTATATTTCGAGGCGCAGTGAGCTATGATTGGACTTGGACTGCACGTGTGATAAGTGTTGGTCAGCCTTTAAAGACAAGAATAGACTAATCTGGGGTCTGAATAACTCAGTCGGTCGGTCAGTGTTATTTCCCCAGGTCTTCAATCCCCATTGTTTTTAGGTGAAGCGGATTCAATGCATGAGCTTATTTTGTCGCCAGATTAGATGGCTTGATTTAAGCTACGAGTTAGCGACTTGGCTGGAATTAACGGTGCCAATCAGGCCGAGCTTGTACGATGCAGAGCCTGTTACAGTACCCGCGGACTGCGAGGATTTCCAAGTGATGATAAGTGCAATGCTGCGCCTCAATACACCTCGTCATGCTTGCAAAGTTAATTCGTGAGGGGAGCATCAAGACACGAAGAGGTTCCGAAGATCCGGATGAGATGAATTGTCAGTGAAGGATAGCAGAAACTGTAGTGAATCAATGGATGATAACGCTTTTCATGCGGAGATTGAAGGATTACGAATGGTAGGCGTAGCTTACAGAAACATCCTTGGCTTTCATCCATTGTAGTAAAGGCCGCTTCGGGCTGTATACGATCCCCGTTGCCCAGCCCAGCCATGCCCAGCCAGCCAGCCCAGCGAGCCTAATAACTCAATTCTGACAAAACATCCACATTCTCCAACTCCTCCGCAAGTCGTCTTATTCTCTCGTTTTCTTTCTTCTTTCCTGGATTACACAAGGAATCTCTCCTAGGCCATCATCTCGTTTCAATACCGCTCCAATCTAACTAAACCCGGCGCGTCCCCACGACCACTCCACAGCTCCAACGTTTTTCCAGATGCTCCCGCCGATTCAACGGCCTTAACATGGCTCCTCCATACCCCAGCGATAATAGCGGGCGACGTCCTTCGCAACCGAGAAATGACACCGACGGTGAAATAGCTCGTGATCTCGCTGCTCTCGATGAGCGATATCCTAGAACTTCGACCAATTTCTCGAGACCACGGAATACTGGCCGCTCTTACACAGACCCCAACAATGATCGCCAGCGACGATCTTCCGCAGATGATACAAACGTGAGATCTGGATCGAGGTCCAGAACTAGACGACCCGATGATGGTTCTCGGCCGCGAGCGAGTGGCCCTTACGAATTGCGACCGATTCCTTCGAGGACGGAATTGTCAACTGACCAACCTCCCGATTCTGCGGACCGAACCGATAAGGAATTGACTTCGCCCGTTGACAAGAGCAGTTTTGGGTTCGGCGGAAACGGTAACAAATCCTCAGTGCGCGCCGATATCAAGAAATATCTCCGAGAAAGACGTCAGCGAAGAATTGGACCTGGCGCAAAACCAACATGGAAAGATCGCACCAAGAAGCAGCTTGGAGAGTTCCACCAGAAGGTCATTCTCGAGACAATTCTTCGCCAAAAACCCCTCGAACCTCTACCCGATGGCCGTCATATTCCTCTCAATCCACCGCAGCGGAGTGCCAATGGTCTTATCGACGAGCGTGCAGGAAAGCCGTACTGCAGTAACTTCATCCGCTCAAGTCGCTACACTATCTACGACTTTATCCCGATGCAACTCATCTTTCAGTTTAGCAAGCTTGGAAACTTTTACTTCCTTGTTGTTGGTTCTATTCAGATGGTTCCTGGTCTGAGTACTGTCGGAAGATGGACTACTATTGTTCCCCTGGGTGTATTTGTCGCATTCAGTATGGCCAAGGAAGGATGGGATGATTATAGGCGCTATCGACTTGATCGCCTGGAAAATCGAAGTGAGGCTTGGATTCTGACGGATCGGAATGCGGAAAAAGGCCGTGTCAGACACGCCGAGAAAATGAGGAGGAAAAAGGAAAAAGCGTCTGAGAGTGGTGAAGAGCACATGCTTGATGATCTCGAGTCAGGCACCGCAGGGACCGCCAAATTGGGCGGAAAGGGAGATTGGACTTCGGTACAATGGCAGCATGTACGTGTTGGCGATGTAATTCGTTTGCGCCGAGATGACCCTGTTCCTGCGGACATTGTGCTTTTGCATGCTACCGGTCCTAATGGCATTGCGTACATCGACACCATGGCTCTTGATGGTGAGACGAACCTCAAGAGTAAACAGGCTTGTCCCTTGCTCGCCGAGCGATGCAACACCCTCGAAGGACTTCGTGCGACACAAGCTACTGTCATCTCTGAAAATCCTAACCTGGACCTTTACAGCTACGACGGTCGAGTAACTGTCGATGGCGAAACTCTGCCACTGTCCATGAACAATGTCGTTTACCGTGGATCTACTCTCCGCAACACTGCTGAGGCCCTGGGTATCATTGTGAACACAGGCGAGGAGTGCAAGATTCGAATGAACGCCAACAAAAATGTCCGCGCCAAGAAACCCGCCATGCAATCCGTTATCAATAAGATGATCGTGGTCCAAATCTTCATCGTTCTCATGCTTACAATGGGTCTAACTATTGGTTACTACCTGTGGCGAGATGAAACCGAAGATTTTGCTTGGTACATCAAGCGACTTCCTTTCTACAATGGCAGTGTCGCTTTCAAGGAAATCTTCTTTGGGTACATCATTATGTTCAACACACTGATCCCCTTGTCGCTGTATATCAGTCTCGAAATTATCAAATTGGGTCAGCTATACTTGCTTCAGGATGCCGAAATGTATGACCCAATATCGGACACGCCCATGGTTGCGAATACGACCACTATCCTCGAGAATTTAGGCCAAGTCAGCTATGTCTTTTCTGACAAGACGGGTACTCTGACAGAAAACATTATGCGCTTTCGGAAAATGTCGGTCGCTGGTGTTGCTTGTCTGCATGATATGGACGTGCAGAGAGATCAAGATGAGATGCGTCGACGAATCGAAGAGTCGGAACGACCGAAAAAGGGTAAAAGCAAGGCAAGCTTTTCTGCGGCAAAGAATACAGGCCATGTCAAGACTTTAGACGATACAAGTGGAAGCGGATCTCGACCAGAGCCTATTAGAACCATGTCGACAAGGTCTGCAAGCCATTGGCAATCCACTGTCAATACAGCCGAGAACGCCGACATGAAGACGGAAGATCTGCTGGATTACGTCCAGAGGAAGCCAAACACTGCTTTCTCACGAAAGGTAAAGCATTTTTTGCTGTGCATTGCTCTTTGCCACACTTGTCTTCCTGAAAAGACTGATGATGGCGACATCACATTCCAAGCTGCTTCACCTGATGAACTTGCTCTTGTTGAAGCTGCCAAAGATCTGGGATATCTGGTCATTGACCGGCCTGCACAAGCTATCAAATTGGAGGCCCGAGATGCAGATGGTTCCCTGTACACCGAGACGTATCAGGTGCTGGATGTGATAGAATTCAGCAGTAAAAGGAAGAGAATGTCGATCATCATTCGCATGCCCGATGGACGTATCTGCATCTTTTGCAAGGGTGCCGACAATGTCATCATGCAGCGTCTAAAGTTGAGTAATCTCGCCGAAGAAACTGCCAGGAATATCGGTCGTCGGGCAAGTCAGCGACGAGCTTCTCGGCAGGATCAGGCTTTGCAGCGGATCAACTCTCAAAAGAGCGTCAGTCCTTATGGTAGTCCCTACGGAAGTCCTCGCAATAGTTTTGGGTTCTCCAGGGCTGAATCGTCTAATCGAGAAGGTCTCAGGTTGAGCTTGGGACGACGTTCCACTGATCTGAAGCGGCTATCACAACAACTTGCCCGATCACCTCGTACTTCCACCGAAATGATGAGCCCTCGACAGAGTCTTGCCCAAATGCCTTCATTCGATGATGCTGAGCGCAAGATTGATGAATCAATGGCTGCGAATGAAGGCGCTGTGTTTGAGAAGTGCTTCCAACACGTCGATGATTTCGCCAGCGAGGGTCTCCGAACTCTTATGTATGCTTACCGGTACATTGACGAGGACTCTTATCGTACTTGGAAAGCAAAGTATAGAGAAGCCGAGACAAGCTTGGTCGATCGTCAGGAACGCATCGAAGCCGCTGGAGAGCTTATTGAGCAGAGGTTCGAGCTTGCCGGGGCGACAGCAATTGAAGACAAGCTTCAGGCGGGAGTCCCAGACACCATTGACAAGCTGCGCCGAGCCAACATCAAAGTCTGGATGCTTACGGGTGACAAGCGAGAGACGGCTATTAATATTGGCCATTCTGCTCGTGTGTGCAAACCTTGGTCAGAGATTTACGTTCTTGATGCGACTTTGGGCGAACTGAAGGAGACGATTACTGCGACTCTCCATGATGTTAGCCGTGGTATGGTTCCGCATTCCGTTGTGGTTGTCGATGGACAGACACTGGCCAAGATCGACGAAGATGATGAGTTGTCTCTTCTGTTCTATGACCTTGTTGTACGTGTTGACTCTGTCATATGCTGTCGAGCTTCTCCCTCGCAAAAGTCCAACCTCGTTCGCTCGATTCGAAGATATGTGCCAAAGAGCATGACTCTGGCAATCGGAGATGGTGCGAACGATATCGGTATGATCCAGGCTTCTCATGTTGGCATCGGTATTTCTGGTCGCGAGGGTTTACAGGCTGCTCGAATTTCGGACTACTCAATTGCCCAGTTCCGATTCCTGCAGAAGCTACTCTTCGTTCATGGCCGATGGAACTACATGAGGACCGGCAAGTATGTGCTTGCAACTTTCTGGAAGGAAGTCCTGTTCTTCATCGTGCAAGCTCATTACCAGCGTTATAACGGATACTCTGGCACGTCACTGTATGAATCATGGAGTTTGACCGTCTTCAATAGTGCCTTTACGTCACTTCCTGTTATTCTTCTTGGTATTTTCGAGAAGGATCTTCGTGCAGAGACGTTGATGAAGGTGCCAGAGTTGTACACTTTTGGACAGAGGAACCTCGGATTCAGATTCTCGCAGTACTTTGCATGGATGTTCATGGGTGCTGCAGGGAGCTTTGTGATCTGGTACTTTACGTGGTGTGTTTACGACAAGATCTTTTATGATCGGGATAACAGTATCTTTGCTATGGGTATGGTTAGTTTCACTGTTGCTGTTATTTTCATCAACATCAAGCTCTTGTAAGTTCTCTGATGTGCGTTGTTGAGCTGTACTGACTCTTGCAGGATCCTTGAAGTGCACACCAAAACTGTTGTTACCTTTGGTGGTTGTCTGATATCTATCGCTGGCTGGTTCTTGTGGATGCTGGCCTTGTCAGGCATCAAGCCCAAGAGTTTTGGCCCTTATATTGTGCGGGACGCTTTTATTGACAACTTTGGTCGCACACTACAATGGTGGACGCTTGTGCTGCTCGAGCTTATCGTGCTCATTGTCATTGATCTGGTTGTTCAAGCTATTCGTCGAGTCTATTTCCCCGGCGACCAGGATCTGATGCAACGAATTGAGAAGGACGGCAATGTTGACAAAGTCTTTGGAGATGGCAAAGACGCTGAAGAAGGCGACGGTGAAGCAGAGAGAATTCTCTCAAACCAGCCAACGCCGGGTGTTGACAGGGGACAAGACAGGAGACATCGTGGGAGCCACGATGATTATCAACCGAGGTTCACGGCGACAGCAGAAGAGAGGGAGAACCCAATGGAGCAATGGCGGGGATGAAGGAGTTTCTTTTGTTTGGGTATATCCACGGATGATCAAGGTGCCTCTTACGGGAATGGCTGGATTACAGGCGCTGGAGTTGGGATGGGTTTACGATTTGGTTAGTTATATTGAGCGTTTGTATGACGTGTTATTGCATTGCTATAGTGTATCGAATGAATGAATGGACGAATACCGCAATATCTCACATTTCCAAGGCTTGCTATCTTGATGCTGTACAGGGCTCCCCGCTTCGGTAAATGTCTCCCCGATTCCCCGGACTTATCAATTGGGCCCTGTTACATGAGACACGCTACGGTGAGCTTCCGTCATCATCAATCCATTCCGAGTCTTCCATTCCGGCCGCTAGAATTAAGGCCATCGGTGTGATTACCGAAGCACGTGGAGAAAGATCAACAGTGACCTCGGCGCAAGGCAAGATATATACCGTGCCTCTTTAATACTACTTCCCCCAAATTCCAGAGAATGTGATAACTCATCGTCACTTTAGTCTCTGTTTTTTTATTTATCCGCCATAAAAAATATCGAAATGGGCGCTGCCTGTCCTCCGGCGACACAACCACCGCCGCTTAAACCTGTTCCGTGCGCTTCTTCGCTACACCCGGCATTTTTCACAGACAGATTCCGAAGAGCGCCGACTTCTTTGACTATGGGATCGGTTGCTAGTCCTGTGACGCTGGGATATGTTTATCAAGAAAGTGAGAGGAGAAAACCGAAGCTATGAGATCATAAATGGAGGATCGGAGACAAAGCCGACGATTTATCTTGCAAATTTGGGTGATGATAACCCAGCGACAAAGGATGAGACGCCAAGTGTTTGGAGCGGTGGATTACGACACATTTACACGATTACGACAACGTTGAGAGATGCATTGATATTGGGGTATCAGTTTGATTGATTGAAAAGAGGACTTTGTTGCATAATTATACCCTTTTGCCCGGGTTGTCCGTCCCATCTGTTCGCCTAGGAAATACACAGTTTCAACAAGAAGGAAATAATTAAAAGGAATGGCTCCGCGATCACAAACCCTACCTTAACCAGACCCATTCTTGACAGCGATCACAATAGCCATGATAATGAGGAATACTACGAGTGCCAAGAGTGCCATGAGCTTGACGTTCTTCCACCACATCTTGCGCTTGAGGCCCCGACTGCGGACGCGGAACTCTCGCGCGCTACCACCCAGGCGGTCTGTCTTGTCAACCAGCAAGTCCAGCCTTTCACCGCGCTCAAGAAGACTCTCAATGTTCTTGGTCATGATCCCCCTAACGTCGTCGATCTCGCGCTTGGCGTTTCCGATGGCGTCGTCGCGACCTCCGCTTGTAGTACCGTATTCGATCATAAGAGTCTTGAGTTCCGAGTTGAACGACGCTGCGCCGTAGTTGGGCATGTCGGAGAAGTCAGTGCTCTCGGGGAATTGCTGCAGGAAGCGCTTGCGGATTTCGAAGAGATAACCGAATGGTACGCGACGACCGAGGGATGAGTCGGCGATGACGAGGAATGTTAGACCGCCTGCGGAAGGGTATTCGCGATGTTCAGATGGAGATTCGGAGACATAGTGGATTTGGTGCTGGCCGTGGGTGTAGGTGAGCTTTTGAGGGTTTGTGTGTTCGATCTTGGGGAGGATGAGGGAGGCGAGGGATGAGGTTTGGGAAGAGGCCGATGTTGTGCATTCTGAGAGGATCGTAGTATTGTGCGCGATACAGGAGCTGTAGATTGTTAGCTTCGTTTGTCGATATTGATGATGATTGACGGACTAGAGCAAGGGAGTCGCAGGAGTCGATGACGATGCCATGATGGGCGAGTCTGCGCCTAGTGTTGATAAAGTGATTGATTGGTGTTGAAGATGAGGCGATTCAAGATGAACCCTCAAGACGAGGCTGAAGAAAGAAATGGAAGCAAGGTAACCAAGATAATTAACCCAAGTCAAGTCAAGTTAGAGTCAAGTATCAAGTCTACAATGACGACTCTGCCTGGTCGCGGCGTCTCATCGTCATTCCCCACTCTCATGCGAACGCACGGAGGCCGGCGGAACGAATCTCCGTCTCATGGGAATTTTTTGAGACGGGTTTTCATATGATGGCAAGACTTGGTCGCATTCGCCCTCGTGCAAAAGACACGGTCATTTCACGATTATTTTTTTCGTTTTTGAGAGGAGCATGTTTGGCTTACTCTTTGTTTTGTCACAATGAGTTTTTTACTCCGGGCTGGAGGCTTGCGAGCTCCTATTGTTCCGGTGACGAGAAGGACGATATCAACTTCACCAAGACTTTCAAGAGCGCCGAATCCAACTAAGAGGAAACATGGACCGAACAAGGTTGAAGCCCGAAAGGCGGGAGATCCTTTAAAAACAGTATGTTCTTAATCTTGTATTTTTGGAGACATTACTTACCAACCTAGGTGACCAAAACTGATGACAGAAATGACATGAAGAGAATGAGATTCGGGATGGACAAAAAGTCAAGTGGACGGCATGGAATGTTCCGATCAACTGTTTTGATGAAGTTTCAAGATGTCATGAAAAATGCAAGCAAATCTTCTGTGTCTGCTGCGGGTGTAGGAGAGGATGAGCTCCATCAACAAGCTTCAATGTTTATGAAGGTGCTAGACTCAGCGTTCGACATGGCCGAGCAAAACATCACCGACCGAGTCAAGAACCCCCTATTCTGGAATCTTCGCGATGCTTTCATCTTGAAGGATATCAAGGGTCTCACAAACGAGATCCAGTACTCCTTCCAATCGTTTCTCATTCGACAGCGCTTCTCAAAGGGTTTGGAGGAGAGTCACAAGCGACTGTTGGACTTTCGGTTTCCTTATGAGTGGTTCCCTGCGACGAGAGCCATGCAGCGCACGATCCATGTTCACGTTGGACCGACGAATTCCGGAAAGACGTACAGAGCCCTGAAAGCGTTGGAGAACTCGAAGCGAGGAGTTTATGCGGGGCCGTTGCGTTTGCTAGCAAACGAGGTTTATCAGAGACTCAAGGCTAAGGGATTGCCGTGCGCGCTGTTGACGGGAGAGGAAGTTCGTTTGCCGGAAGATACGGATACGTACTTTACGAGTTGTACGGTGGAGATGGTTCCCTTCAATGAGCGGTATGACGTTGCTGTCATTGATGAGATTCAGATGCTGGCTGATCCGGATCGTGGCAGCGCTTGGACATCTGCGCTGCTGGGTGTTCAAGCGAAGGAGGTTCATCTTTGTGGTGAGGAGCGAACTGTGAGTTTGATCCAGAGCATTTGCGCAGGTATCGGCGATAAGTGTATCGTGCATCGATATGATCGTCTAAGTCCTCTGGAAACCATGGATGAGGCCTTGGACGGCGACTTCAGTCGTCTTGAAAAGGGAGATGCGGTTGTCGCATTTAGTCGTCTGAACTTGCACGCATTGAAACGAACAATCGAGAAGAAAACTGGACGACGATGTGCGATTATTTACGGATCCTTACCACCTGAAGTGCGGGTTCAGCAAGCAGCGCTCTTCAACGACCCCGACAACGATTACGACTTTATCGTCGCCAGTGACGCTATCGGTATGGGCCTGAACCTGGAGATTCGACGAGTTATTCTTGAAGCAGTCGCCAAATTTGATGGAAATCACAACAGAATGCTCACGCACCCCGAGCTGAAGCAGATTGGTGGTCGAGCTGGACGATATCGAACTGTTCGCAACGCCGCCGAAGCAGGGAAAAATGCCGACGTCGCTGTTGAGGAGGAGAAAAAGGTTGGCTATGTCACAACAATGGATAGCCAAGATCTCAGGTCGGTGCATCGAGCTTTCGACGCCACAGTCGATGATATCGAGGCCGCGTACATTTCACCCCCGGCTGCTGCTATCGAGCGCTTCTCAACATACTTCCCCAAGGGAACCCCTCTATCGTTCATCCTCATGCGCATTCGAGAGCTGGCATCTGTGAGCAAGCAGTACAGAATCCACATTTCTCCAGATAAGCTAGAGATTGCCGATCACGTCCAGGATATCCCTCTGACGATCTATGATCGACTTTTGTTCACCAACTTGCCCGTGAATACACGAGCTCAGAACGCGATATCTGTTCTTCGAGCCCTCGCCAGGATCGTCGCTAACAGCGAAGACGGTACACTTCTTAGGATCAAAGAAATTCCCCTCGAGAACCTTGACATCGACTTCAAGACGTTCAAGGGCACGTCGATGGACTATCTTCACAGGCTTGAATCACTACACGCTGCTATTAACCAGTATATCTGGCTATCCTACCGTTTCAGCGGCATGTTCCGTGATCAAAAGCTAGCATTCCACGTGCGATCCCTCGTCGAAGAAAAGCTGATTGATACACTGGAGAGACTTGATTTCACAGAAACAGACCTCAAGGGCATCCGAATGAGGAACAGAAAGGAAGCGCGCAAGACAACAACGTCGCGTGAAGAGCTGGGAGAGGCAGATCTTAAGGATCTGGAGCAAGAGTCGGATGATACACCCATTGGAGATGAGCTGGACTGGAAGGCAGCTGCTCCGACGTCAGGATGATTGTATAGTACCTACATGACATGGCATATGAACGGCGTTGGATTGGGACTATATAGAGATGGATTGGATGTAACTTTATTATTAGAGCAATGTATCACCACGTTTGTACAATAGATGATGCGTACATGAACTATTATGGTTATTTTCCGCACGTGCCTTTGTTTCAGATGAGAGTTTAGTGTTTGCAACATGTTTGTCTGCTTCCGAGACATGCAGTTCATGTTACACCTTAGAGTTTAGGCAGTTCGTCTTGATTCGCAAATTTCAAAATTAGCCTTCAATTTCAGGCAGCAGTCAAAAAGAATAACCTTTGTCTTGCGCTCTTTATTAACTTTCTGTTTGTCCAATGAGTCAGATCATCTACTTTAGTTGTTGGTTGTTATTGTTTGTCCAAGTTGCAGCCAATCGAAAGTCTCTCCCGAATCTCGAAACTCAGGGACCGTAGGGCTCCCGGGTTGCTCCACTTGTCGTCATTCAAGGGCACTGACCCCTGTCAGCAGCCTATTTGTAGTGGGCATCTCAGCTGAGCGAGGCTCCCGTCCCTCTCCACTTTCTTTCACGCTGACAACTCTAGCTCAAGCTTGAACTTCGACTCCTCATTGCTCTTACACAATCTCTTGCACAGCAAAACCGTCTCTACAGTTATTGTCGGACCGTGTTTCACGACAACAAAAATGGAGTCGAGCGGTCTTCACCCCTCCTTCGCCAACAACGCTGTGCCATCGGCACCCTACGTCCGTCGAGCACCAAGCCCGCCATTCATTCACATCCCACCGACAGGACAATGCGGCGTCTCCGCAGCGCCCATCCTCCTCCCATCGTACGAACACGTCGACTCGAGTCAGTTGACGGCTCACGATGTCAAGATCATCACACAGAACATGCAGCAGATCGCTACAGATCGCGCGGCAGATTGGTCCTACGAGCAGCGTCGTGACGCCCAGAAGCTAGTGGACTTTTTGTACCTCGGTCCCAACAGCATAGCTAAGAATATCAAGTGGCTGCAGGAGGAGGGCATCACCATGATTGCTGTGGCGAGGGATGCGCGCATGGCGGGCGTGAAGCTCATGGGTGTCGAGAAGGCTGCGGATACGCTCAACATTGAGGTCCGGTACATCGATCTGGAAGGCAATGATAAGCTGATCAGTTCGTTCCCCGACATTATTCGACTGATCAACGACCATCTTTTATCCGTGTATCACAGCCAAGCCAAGGGTCGAAACAGAAACGGCGAACTCCTCGTTGATCCAAGCGCATTCCGCCGGGGCAAAGTCCTCCTCACGTGCGAGACGGGCAACGACAGATCAGCCGCCATCGCTGCAGCCTACATTATGGCAGTTTTTGGAAAGGACATGATCACAGCAGTTCAATTCATCAGCATACAACGATTCTGCTGCGCTTTCGACGAGGACACCAAGCGAAAGTTGCAGTGCTGGGAGGATATTCTACGGGCGCGCTCACAAGTCGCTATGGAGCGGGCTGTAACCCCCAACGCGGCACATACGAAGCGACATATTGACGATATGATGGATACGAGTGAGGATCCTGACGATGAGGGGGACTTTGCGCAGGATCAGGATCGGTTCAATGGACGAGGATCGTTTGCGCCGTTTGTGGATATGTAGAGATGACGGATTGACTCGAGGTAGAGTAGAGGTATGGCGTTTTGGACTGGTTTAGATACCCTGTATACTTATTGGCAGTGTCGGATTCCTATATCCGATATCTTACGGCAGTGGGATTGTTTGTTTTGTATTCTGTTTTCGATGATCTTGAGATGCTGGAGGGTCACCAGTTGGGTTGCTTATAGAGCTATACTTTAATCTCATAATATCGTCTGAGAAGTGTGTCTTGGCCCGCCTCGAATGAATTGCTAAAGAATGGAACATAGACTTGAGCCAGGCGTAATGACCACAGTTTCTGCAGCATTATTTGTGAGAAAATAAATGAATCCGTAATGTTTTAGCAGCTGAAGCTTGGTAAAGTCATTATCATGAGTGAGTGGCGCATCTGTACTCTTATCAACTTCAAAGCCGACAGTGTCTGGGGGTTGACTTTATATGCTTGAATGAGGCTCTTTTTATTATTAACAAAGAGCTTATCACTTTTTTGATAAGAGATGAGAGAGACTGTTATCCCGAGTGACTGATTTGCTGAAATGTATAAGCTGATTATCTACTGTTAAGTCTGTGACTGACAGCTGTCGACACCTGACAATGAGTGACAGACAATTCGACCTTGATGAGACAAGTGGTTCTTTAATCATCGCGTTATCAAATAAACACGTGCGGTTATAGATTGTCACATGGTTATTAATTGTCTGTCTCGGTTGTCTTGGTCCCTGATTGTCAACATCTTCGCGTCCTTCATTCACGCACTTCAACTCAACAATACTTTCTCATCCTCTTCTCATTCATTCTTGATACACACTTTGCTTTCATTGCTTACATCAAAAGCCACAGACGTGATACTTGGATCTCAGACTTTTGTATCTTCACTTTATTACTGACTTGCTCTCGACTTAGGGAGAGGCAAGAAAACTTGAGACCCTCATCTAAATTGATGAAAACTTGGGCAATCTAGTCTAAGTTAGAGGGGCCTTTGATGAGTTTATTTGGCAACCTGTTCTAAGGCCTCATGTTTGCTTGCTCCCGAGGCGACCTCACAATCTCACGACGCGTCCTCAATACTCAACCTCGACACCACCATCATGGAACATCTCAACAACACCACACCTCCGCCCCGAGGAAGACAATAGGATGATCTCTCTTGGGGTGTGAAGTGGTTTATCCTTCGAGTGTTCAGCAATAATAACCGTTTCGCAAAAGTCACCAGTCTCATCTTGCATCTCAGCAACCAACAGGTCAAGGAGTTTATGGAGATTTACCTCCGCGAATATTACAGTTGGCGGATCTGGCAAGAGTGTGTTGAGAAGATACCTCATGCTGACCTGCTTGAACATGCTCTGGAGAAGAGACAGACTGTCCAAGAGCTTCTACGTGAACATCGTCCTCCTCTCTGCACTGACAATGTTCCAGACCGAGACAAACAAAAAGGCGTCGAGTTTCTGCAGGGACTGAAGATCGCTGGTGTAGTTGAGGAGTTTCTGGAGTATACGGAGAATGGCCTGCTTGACTTTCTTCGACTGGATATCGAGTGGGAGTTCCTCCAGGATGCTATCGACAAACAACAGATGCTGGGTTCGATGGAGCTTGGCTGGCTTGACCCAGAGAAACTCGGGCGGCTCATGGCTCAGTTTCCCGCTCCTGAATCATCTACGGGCCCATATCGGTATCCTGAGCTGGGAGATCCCTTCTTGGGCACTATTAAGAGAAGACTTACACCTCCACCGGCAGATGCCCCAGACGAAGACGTTACGATGAAAGATGACGGCTACGATTCAGATGCGACACATGATGCATCTGAAGACATGGAGGAGAACGATAAGCCACGCGACAAAGGAAAACAACCCGCAGGCCCTGAACAACAAGATGAGCAAGCCGCTAAAGATGCTCGACCCCTGACGAACCTCATCCCAGGACCACTGGGTGAAGTACCTCTTCCATATCAACAACACATCTTACAGTTGGCCTCTCAGAGATATTACCACCAAGCCTACACCCATTTGAGAGGAAGAGCGGTGTCTACTCTTGTAGAGGAAGAAAGACCTCCCTACCCGCAAGCCTCGGCGTATTGTCCCACAGGATTTCACTACCTGGCAAAGCAGAAGCAGGTCCGTGGGCTCATTGGGCCCCAAGGCGGAAGTAGATCTATGCATCGAGGTGAAGTGGAGCATGGAGAGGGATCTGCGAGACAGGAGGCGAGAGGGAATGATTCACTGGCTGCTGGAAGGGTACCTGGTGTGCCTCGCTTTTCTCGACGGGGTTTGGAGAATCGGACAGTTTTGACATCTCATTTTGAGGATGCATTTCTGAATGACCCGCGATATGACTATGTCATGAACCAACGTCAGAGGCCAGTGTATTTGGAAGAGGTCCCACAGGATGATATGGAACAAGAACAGTATGCATCCTTCACTTCCGCGCCTGACGAAGAACCTTTGTCATTCCTCCGAGCAAGTGGTTCAACACTCCAACCCAATCAACACTCTGCCCCTACCATTCTATGCCACAAAGCCCCTACCAAAAACTCAACACCATCTGAACAACTTCGCCAGATGCTCGACGCCAACTGGTCCGGCTTTCTCAAAAAGAAGGGAAGCAAATCAACGGCAAACTCAGTCATCCGACAGAGAACCCAAGACATCGAGAGCGAAATAGAAGCTGATCCCATGACCATGCCGATTGATGTCCCGGAGCCAGAGAACGATGGTGATTACAACCCGAAGAAGAAGAAAAAGGCGACGCCCAAGAAGTCTGGGCGAGGAAGACCGAGAAAGGCCACTCTCAAGAAGAGGGAGAGTGAGGGGGGGATCTAGTGGGTGTTGGCACTGTTGAGGTTGGGCTGGTGGTGATGAAATGTTGCTTAGATTGGAGGCGATGGTCACAGCTGGTTAGATAGCGGGAGTTGGACTTTTTGGCATGTAGTTATTTGACCTACTTTGCTAATTTTCATGGGAGACATCACTTGCTGATTATATAGCCTTTGTGCCATGATGCAATGAATTGGTATTCTATATGTTATGTATCAGATTCCCGGACCCAAACACCATGCAAATCTAAACTCATCATAAGAACATGCTAAACTTTTCTAGATAGCCTAAGCTTTTTTGCAACTTATGATCTCAACCCTAAGCTTTTAAGAGCCTCTTCTAAAGCAGATGGGGATGGTACCAATTTTGATGTTGGTACATGGCCTGCTGCTGAGGCGAAGGTTGCCAAGTGGCTGCCTGAGAGCTCTGCCCCACCAGCATAATCCCCGGATCTGTGGTTCCAGGGATCTGGCGATAGGAAGGGGGAGGTGGAGCGAGATGGGGAGCGAGAT
>NW_023501616.1:0-9888 GCF_013396195.1 Fusarium tjaetaba | reverse complement strand
TCACAAGACTGACTACAGCACGCACTGCACTGAATGGCAGGAACCAACCTAGCCAACTTATAAACACCAACACCTACCTACCTCCCTTGCCTGCTTGCCTACCAGGGGCTCGCCGCAGCGTTGGCCAAAAAAGGTTAGCTCGGATTTCTGCCGTGATTAGCCTCGCACAGCCACAGAAGATGCATATACCCTATCCCCGCTTAAGAATTGTTGAACTAAACCACTGTGCCAAAGGCCTAGACTAGGGGCCTAAGGCAACAGGGCTTATCTTTTGTATAACAAGAATTGTAATTGTGGATGGGTGTTCGGCATACGCTCGCCCACCTTCCATCACAAGCAAGAGCCTCATTGGCTCGCAGGTAATAACTCACTGGCTCAATACGTGGGCACCTCCAACAACAACCAACTAACTATACACCACATTACGCCTCGCGCCTTTCAGAGCACATGATGGCTGGTGTTACAAACCGTCAGCATGATTTCTCGGGCTCATCGACTCCACTCTCAGGCGACTATAGAGTTGGCTGCTGCCCAAAGGCGATGAGTGAGAGTGTAATGAGTCTGCTGCTAGCAGTGAACGGTATGTAACCGAGCACAGTCCTGTGATGGAACATTTCTCCACCATCAGAATAATCAGGGAATGTGAGCTCATGATGAACAGAAATGCGAGAGACACCTTACGGTACACTGAGAACAGTCTTGATGATCAAGATGGGCTCAATGATTCCGGAAACACGGATCTTCAACTGCAAGAATCACACCCAAGCACAATTCAGTACCTGGACTTGATACAGGCTGACCTCTTCGATGATATTGCGCCCTTCGACTTTAATGACATCACGACCTCCACGCCAGATCAGCTTCTAGATGAGCCAAACCCACTTTACCATGGCCTCTTCCCGATGGATGCGACCAATCTGATCTCGCCAGCCCTTAATCGTCTACTAATACACTCTTCTAATGCCATGCTCAACAAGACTCCTGAGCTTGGAAATTCGTCAAGCCTTGGGATTGAGGGGAATGCAAATGCGCAATGGCCTCTCACTCCAGTTCTTGGTGAATGGTTTTCTGCAGAACCGACGGTGGTCCTATCGAGGGAGTGCGAAACTGTAGCTTTAGCTGCATCAGGAGATGTGACAAGCAGCGCTCCTGTAACTGGGCATTCCGCAAGGCGTCGACCGCGATCGCCGTCTCCCGACGATATAGAGAAAAAGATGGCCTCATCTATGTTCTGTTTCAGGGTGGAGGTTCCCGAGAGCAGCTCATCACGGCCAGCTAAGAAAATGAGGAAGCCGAATGATGATCAAAGGAGAAAAGAGATTGCCCAAGTTCGCAAGAAAGGAGCATGCCTTCGATGCCGCCTCCAGAGCCTCAAGGTAAGTGTAGCCAATGTTCTTGCTATTGAACACGAATGATTTATCTACTGCAGTGTGATAAAGAAACTCCTTGTTCTGACTGTGTCCGAGTCAGTGGCGAGGTTCACTTGTGCAAAGCAATTTGCGAAAGGTTCAATCTTCGTGAATCCATTGCTTTCAGAATCGGTTAGTTTATTCGCGAGCGTGAGATGATGCCTCATTTTCTGACTCCGCCTTGAGTTAGGTAACTCGAAGTTCAATCAAGAGACAGCAACCGTTCGCCCGTATCCCAACTGGACTCCTTCCTCGGCTCCTCGAGTCATGACCCTCATGCGACCAGGGCAGGTATCATCGAATTGGCCTAAGGGCGACGGGGTTCCAACGCTACAGGTTCTAGTAAGGGAGTTTATTCCTAGCTCCGCAGATATCACAGCGGAGCGGTGGCGGTCTGGTCAGCAAGAGGTAATCCTAGAGTTACCTGCTTATTCGGCATTCGAAACAAAGCCACCACTGCTGCTCTGCTCGACTGGGTTGACAATAACTTTGAGTATTATGCTCGAGATATGACGTCTCAAACCGGGGACTTTTTGATTGGGGTCACCTTCGACGAAGCACTTCGATATGTTTCCAAGAACCCGGTGCGTGGTCCAGACAGAGTTGACTGCATATGCCAATAGCTTTTGATAGAACAGCATGGTCAAGTCGGCTCTGCAGCTTTGGGTCGGAGCCCGCATGGCCCAGGAATTCTTCTGCATTGTCGAAAACAATGATTTCAACATCGACGTTGTTGACGACGCAAATTCGATTCATCATGGCCAATGCCCTATACCTCCCGTTCTTGACCATCAGTTGGACGTGCTCATGATCCAGGAGATGATTCGCATCAAGGATCAGATCATGTCCGAAATAGAAAGGATTCTGAAGGGTCGCCACAGCCGTAGCAAGTGGTTTGAAGTTTACCTAACCATTTTTGTGTTACTTACTAATCTTCAGTATGTGTATAAATCCCAGGAAATATGGTGGAGGATGCATTTGAACACGGTCAGCATCGCTTGGCATAAATTCCGAGAGGTATTAACAGCTGCCAGGGCAAGCATAACATTATTGGTGAGGCGTATAATTCCATATCATACAGATTCATGCAGAGATATGTCTTCTCCGCCCAGAACCTTGTGTCTCACTTTAGATACGGCCTCAAGGGCCCTGTTCCCTTCACGCTCGATTGGGACAAAGAGAATGTCAAGAAGCTTGGAGAACTAGACAAGGACGGCGTGAAGTATGTCAAGTACGTGTCTGCCATTGTTCAGAGAAGAAGTAAGATGGCTCTACCACTCCATGGCTCATATATGCTAAGTTTAATAGTGGATGAATTTCGCGAAAATGCTGAGCGTGTCAAGAGAAATGAATTCAAGGGTGATATGTTTTGGCTCTCGCAGCTCTTTGTAGATCCGAATGCGGAAGACTAAACAAAAAGGTGTACGTAGAGTGTTTCATTAGTGACCTGCTGAAAGGTTGAAAAGACTCAGTTCTTAATCTTGACTACGTTACATCTTTTCCAGCATGCATGTGATGACATCTAGAGGGAGCAACGTTTGTCCCTTGTCAGGCCACAGATGGGCGAAAACACCAAATCACACTGTTTACATTTGTTAGGTAGGCAACTTAATGGCTAATAGAATATGCGGCCAGGCTATCTATAGCGTTGTTGATCAGGAATGGCTGGTTGCAGGCTGGCTTGTCTGCGGCATGATTGCGGCATGATTCTCCACCCGCGGCTCCCTGATTAGCCTAGGTTACAAAAATGAGGTCATATTTATCAGCAAGACTGCCACGCCCTACTGACTACATATCAATCAATACTTCTTAAACCCCTCCGAACGCAGGAAAAAAGGATCAAAACATCTCATCTGAAAACAAATTATCTTTCGAAAATGTCTGACGATTTTGCAAAGATTCCTTCGGGCGCTCAGGTCCAGCCAACGCCCTACAAAGTCTCCATTGCGGATGACAAGATCGATGAGCTTAAGCAGCTTGTGAAGCTTGGAAGAGTCGGACCGCCGACCTATGAATCTACCCAGAAAGAGCATAACTATGGAGTTAGTCACCAGTGGTTGACTGATGCGAAAGCTGCTTGGCTTAACTTTGACTGGTATGTCTATCCTCTTCTGAACTACAGTGCGGAGGCTAACCTTCGGAATAGGCGCGCTGCGGAAAAGCACATTAATTCCTTCAACCACTGGACTGTACCCATCAAAGACGAGAAGGGTGATTTCACGATTCATTTCACAGGTCTCTTCTCCTCCAAGCCCGATGCCGTCCCCGTGGTAATGCTCCATGGTTGGCCGGGTAGCTTCCTAGAGTTTCTAAAGATCCTCTCCATTCTCAAGGAGCGCTATACCCCAGATACCCTCCCCTACCACGTCATTGTACCATCTCTCCCCGGCTATGCTTTCTCTGATAAGCCGCCGCTGGACAAGGACTTTGGCATCAGAGATGTTTCCCGCATCGTGAACAGCCTCATGGTTCAGTTGGGTTTTGGAGGTGGCTATATCGCGCAGGGAGGCGATATCGGAAGCAGAATTTCTCGCGTGCTCGCAGCTATTTATGATGAGTGTAAAGGTATGCGGTCAGTCCCTAAGGGTGAAGAAGACGACTAATACATTATCTATAGCCGCTCATCTCAATTTCTGCCTCATGGCTGAGCCCGCAACAGCGCAGGGCGAAGTCTCGGAGGCAGAAAAGAAAGGCCTCGAGCGCGCAAAGGACTTTGACAAGCTGGGCACCGCCTACGCTTTAATGCACGCCACAAGACCAAGCACCATCGGTCTCATCCTCTCGTCATCGCCTCTCGCGCTTCTAGCCTGGGTTGGCGAGAAGTTCCTGAGCTGGAGTGACGAAGATCCCCCGCTCGAGGAAATTCTTACCTCAGTTTCACTTTACTGGCTAACAGACAGCTTCCCTACTTCAATCTTCCCATACCGCCAGCGCTTCGACCCAGATTATCCCGGTGCACACGATCACCCGAAGTGGAAGATCAGCAAGCCATTGGGTTATAGCTGGTTCCCGTTTGAGCTTGCTCCTATTCCTGTGAGCTGGGTGAAGACGACCGGCAATCTGGTGTTCTGGAGGGATCATGAGCGGGGTGGACATTTTGCTGCGCTGGAGAGGCCGGAGGATTTGTTGAAGGACTTTGGGGAGTTTGTGGAGCAGATCTCCAAGGATGGGTCTTTGAAGATCCAGTGATTAATTTGTAGATAGCGGCACTGCATGTTCGCTCCAGGGTGGGTTGTATGGTCATGGGTCATTTGAGGTATTGAAATCCATTTCAGAGATGCCAACCCTCATATTCTATCGTCCTTGAACAAAGGCATGCGAATGACGAACTTGAGATGCAACTTGATCTCACATGACTGGGCACGTGACGCTAGGCCGGTTTTTTGATCGTGGGGAATTCACGGTCTGGCGCTGTCGAATGGGCCGGCGCTCACCAAGAAGACCTTCGCTAACTACGGCGATTCCTTGTGCTATCTTTTATGGCTCGATTTGCGCAACAAGCCAGGGCTATTGAATGCCAGCAACGAAGCCTAACAGCGAAATTGAGGACGTGCCCACTGCGCCCGTGTCAGTACAAAGCGCGCCATGCCATCACCATGGAGCTGCTCTACTCGACGCGCTGCCGCTGCAATTGAGAACTCGACCGTCATTTGACACAGCGCCTCGCAGCTCCGCTCGCCCCGAACCAAGTCTTTGACCCAACGTGTCCTTCCCCCCCGAAGCTGCCAGATCGATGCCACGTTAATTGCCCTTCGTTGCCTTTCGATATCGAGCGAGCCCATGACAGCCTGAGCCCCGAGACCGATCGACAGAACATGGAGCGAGGAGTAGTCGGAGACTGTCGCAATTATCGTGGAAGGGGCCTGTGCTGTGTCTCCAGTCAGCGCCACTACCTTTCGCGTTGCCACAATGCCTTTCGTCGATGCTCTGCTTCCGAGTACCATTGTCGCAATGCGAATGAGTCGTCCGCGCTTATCGACCAGTGTTTGCCCAACCCTCCGGCCCTCATCATCGCAGAACAGAACGAGCGCTCACAAACGCGCGAGGCATATCTTCTTGCCCAACACGTACAAGTCCAGTCGATCGCGCGACCTGTCCCTTGCCTCGTAGCAGTACGTCGTCCAACCCAGTCCACGTTACCTCATCCAAGTGTGATGTCGCTCTGAAGCAAGGCATGCACCGCGACATCATCCCCGTGATAGCGTCGTAGATACAGACAGATTGCTGGGCACTCCACCCTCGCTCGAAGCTCAACCCACCATATACTCCGTCCTGCCTTGCGATACCATATGTACAACAACGATAACGCGACGGGATCCCTGGAAAGGAGTAATTCCTTGAAGGGCCCCTCAATTCTGTGGGTGAAGAGCTGGGTCTGCCCTGTTGTGACTTGACTATCCGGTAAATAAAGAATGCGCGAAACTGCATGCGCAGCGTAGAAATAAGGGTTCTCCGACGTAGATGTCTCGTTCAATTGGCAAACAGCAGCCAAGGCCTCTGGTATACCCACTATCCCGGTTTCTGGTAAAGGCGCTTGCATCTGCGCAATCGTAACAGCCATGACGCGAAACAGACTGTCATTTCGTAGAGGATCCACCATATTCCATAGCGACATCTTTCCACTGATCATAGACACCCAATGCAGGTCGTCGACGCCGGTTTTTAGAGGCCATGAGTCTTCAGGTCTGTATGCATCAGGTGACGAGAACGTCAAGACGGCCAACGCAGCTGCTGTACCCCATATCGGGTCTTTGTCCTGCGTCTTGACAGGTTCGCGTAGCTTCTTGTTGAAGAGCGCTGTGCTCTGAGACCAATGATAGCATTCTTCTACACTCCGGGGAGAGCTTGATGAGATGTTTAGATAGCGATCGTATGTGAGCGCCACTGCTAAGGAAGCGTGCATCAAGCAAGGGTTCTATGCCAATTAGCCCGGCTTGACACACTCAGCGTGTCGCTCTTACAGTGAAGGCGAGTTTAAACAATCTCTGATTGACGTCGACCATGTTCACATCATCAGGCGTCAAGAGACTTCTCGCGTAGTATCTTGTGGCAAAGTCTTGACATTTTGCATTCAATTGGTAGACGGTATACTCATCAGACGTCCAAACAGCGCTCGCGACAGGTCTTTGAGGCGATGGCTTGCAACGAATCACGGCCTTCACGGCGTCGGGAGTAATTGGGTGAAGATCGGGGATGTTCAGTCCAAAGTTACACAAGACCCCAAATGAGCTGCATTTTTTACAGCGCGGTTTGCTCTCATCACACTGATAAAGATTAGTTGAGGCATGAATGAGTGCGGGGAGATCAACCTTGAGTTTTCTCAGCTTGCAATTACGGCAGCCATATCTTGACCGCCTCGCTGGTTTCTTTGGGCGCATTTTGTCCACGCAATTATTAGACATTTCCACAACGCTTTACTAATCATCACAAGTCGTGAAATGTTGTCGTTACTGAGAGAATTTGAGATCAAGCTGACAGGATCTGAAGGTACGATCTGTTTTCGCGATGCGCTAACCTCAACTTGGTTGGAAGAGTCTCCTACGCTAACTGGTTTGCGGATGCAGGGCGATTTGATTGGCGGGTTTGATGATCCAAGAACTCTGGTTATTATCGCGAAGAGATGGATGTGATTTGAGGAAAACTCCATGGAATTGCTGTAATTTACGTATAAAGAAGACAATTTCCTCGAATGTATCGCCCCGTTGTATTTACGGTTCATTCCTCAGATATCATCTGTTACAAGTCAAGATGTCTACTCATCTCGCCGCTGTTTGCCCAGGCAAAGGCCAACCCTTCCAAGTCCAAACTCGATCCACTCCAAAGCCAGGACCAGATGAACTTCTCATCGCCGTCAAGTCCGTCGCTCTCAATCCAGCAGATGTCATCATGCGCGATCAAGGACTTTTCATCACAGAATATCCCACCGTCATTGGCTTCGACATGTCGGGCTTGGTACTACAAGTCGGCGAGAATGTTCCATCTGATGATGATGGCTTCCAGCCCGGCACTCGTGTTGCTGCATATTCAGCTTCTGCTTGGAGAGGCTGCGCTCCAGATTATGGCCCCTTCCAAGAGAAATGCCTTGTCCCCTGGCAACATGCTGTGCGTCTGCCAGATCAGGAGATGTCGTGGAATCATGCTGCGACGCTGCCTGTTTCTGTGCAAGTACCTCTTAGCGCATGGGATATGATGGGAATTCCTAGATCCTATGATGAACTATCTTCTCAAGATCTTGATCAGGCTGAGAAGAAAGAAGCGCTTCTGATCTGGGGCGCATCATCCAGCATCGGCACTATGGGCGTGCAAACAGCTCGTCTGTTGTGCCAACATCCCAAGTCTCCCTTTGCAGCAGTGTATGCTACTGCAGGACAAACAAACCACAATTATATACGCTCACTCGGCGCCGATCGCGTGTTCGACTATAAAGACCCAAAGGTCGTGGAGTCAATTGTCGCCGCTGCAAAAGAAGACGGGCTGGTCATTCGATATTGTTTCCTCGCGACCGGAAACCTTTCTTTGTGTCAGGCCGTTCTTAAAGAATTTATTGACATTAGCTCTATTGAGAGGAAGATAACTGCCAAAATTGGGTCGGCTCCTTGGATTCCAGCAGATGCTGAGAACGTCAATGGAGTTGAGGTCCTCTTCGTGATGCCATCGGCGGTTGAGGAGGAAAGACTGGAGCAGTTCAAGTATTGGATTGGTAATTACTTGAGTAAGAATATGTCCAGTGGGAACATCAGACCGAGCCCTGAGCCAAAGGTCGTAGGAAGAGGTTTGAAGTTCTTGAACAGCGCTTTGGAAAAAATGTCTGAGAGCGTCAGTTGTACAAAGTTAGTGGTTGAGATTGGGGAGTGAGATAGCGTCATAACGGAGCCTTATCAGGGAGTAAGAAATCAACAAAGAGCTACGAGTGAATATATAAAAACTTCTAAGCCAAAGTGGTTTTCTGGGACGCTCCATGAAAGACTTGGCTCCGTGTTGGAATTATCTGCGTTATCTGGTTCTATCTCTTTGATGCTATAGGGTAGTCACACCCATTTCAGAAGTTCAATGGTAACAATCCCACCCAGCAGCTTTCACTTACATTTCGGAACTTCCCGCCCGTATTGAAAAACCTTGTTTCATGGCGCTTGACTCTCATCAACGATATTTTCGCATGGTCCCGTGGATAAAAGCGCCGCACCTCTCGACACCACGGCTCCGATCCTCAGGAGACTAATTACCCAAAACGGACATTTCAACCACGCCAATTACCAAACAGAAAAGCCCCTGTACAACTCACGTCCCCGTGTTGTCACTCTCCTAAGCGAATATCACCTCTGATCATACCGCGCGATCGGGTGAAAGGGTGGATCAATTGGTTCCGTAGCCTCGATCGCTTCGCTTCCTGACACGACATGGCCATTGACCAATCAGAACGCGTCCCCATGAAGCAGGTCACGTTGCCCAACATCGATGATGAAATGGCACTCGCTCGACACCCTCTTCGCTCAATAAACATAAGCATAATACGCCATGAAAAATAGAGTTAAAAACTTCCGCCAAGCTAAGCTCTCACCTCAATGGAGAGACAAGTTCCTCCCCTTCACGAGCTAGATGAATCAATGATGTCTTGTGCCTCAGGGGCATGCAAAATTCTCGGTCTTGTCCGACTTGTCTAAACCTACAGGGGTAAAGATCATCATCCTCCCTCCTTTCGCCCCGGTCTGGAGTAGAAAATCCGGGGTGAGTTTGTTTTATCGGACCGACAGGATACAAAAAACCTCCACGATCTCATGACCCCGTTTCCCCATACAAACTACCTCTTCAAATTCCATGGTCTGACGAGAAATCGAAGATCATGTCGGTCCGACATAGAAGATCTCGAGAGATTTGAAGCCATCACGAGGCTCAGCTCTTGGCGAAGATGAGCTCAGTCTCGCGTTGAAGAGTATGTCGGGCCGACATGTTTCTTGGCTAGACTGGTCTGGGGGTGTCCGGGGTGACAGCCCAAGCCAACCCTCTGGAACCTGGAGAGAACGGGCTGTTTGTGGAGATTTAGCATAAAGATCCCCAGATTCCCCAGCTTCTCTTCTTGTTTTTCTTTCCCAGCATCAGCTTCACTTCACCTTTCTCCTCTCCATACAAGAGATCCTTTCTTCATAACATCTCTTACCTTGGACGACAATGTCTTCACCAAAGGATCTCGCTCAGGTTGAGCACGTCGATCCCGACAAGATGACCTTTGACGAAGTTGAGCGCCCTGCTGCGCGCGAAGCCAATGATCGCGAACACACCCTCACTATCCGCGATGCCCTCCGCCTATACCCCAAAGCCATCGCCTTCTCCCTCCTTTTCTCAACAGCCATCATCATGGAAGGTTATGATCTAAGTTTGCTGGGTAGTTTTTACGGTTATGATGCGTAAGTTGTTGCAGTTAGCCTGGTATCGACCCCGTCGACCATGAAGCTGACAACCCCCCCCCCCCAGATTCAAGCAG
>NW_023501615.1:0-25539 GCF_013396195.1 Fusarium tjaetaba | reverse complement strand
CGCCATAACCCGCCAAAACCTACTGAGTCCAGAACCTCGGTCAGTGGGGACATGGAGCCAGGGGCTCTTGAGAATTGTTGCGTTGATGATAGCGCCCGCAAAAGAGTGTGTGCAGCTCTTAACGTCGCCGAATTCTGGCTATGTAGTAAAGTATCATCTAACAAAGAACGAATGGCTCCAGCTCTTTTTCTCTGTTAGCTTTAGGACGTCCCAGTATGTTAGTTGTCGAGACTCACAGTTGCTCCACCACGATAGGCCGTTCGCTGGCAAGCTTGTTGAGCCAATCCAGACTGCGCCTTTGTACGGAGTCTTCCACATACTGGAAGTCAACAAGTTCGATCGCTGTGATCAGCAAGACCACATTATCAGGCATTCCTTCGAGATCCGGCGATTTACGCATCCCATTAGCAAAGCCAAGTTCATCAGCGTTAATGCCAGCAGACCACAGACTGTCTTTGAATTCGTCATTCTCAACCGCGCGGGCCGTCAGGAGAGAAAGATATGGTGAGGTCTGAGTCATCTCGGCCTTTTCCCGACCCTCAACATTCGCGGTCATCATCTCTAGGAAAGAAGACAAGACACGCATGGTGATTTGTCGTGTCATGGTATCAGTGAGTCCGCGCGCTAGACATGCACAGACGGCGAGGTGGAAGGTTTCTTCCTCGAAGTGTATGCCATATATCTCTTCCAGGGGCAACGCAGCCTCGTCCAGCGGTGCTCGTCCTTGAAGAAGTAATGAGGCCATGCTGTCTCCTCGGAACTCTTCGCTAGTGCTTATATTCGCTAGCACTGCCTGAAGAAATTGTGCAGTACAGTTGAACAGAGTCGCAGGCACTAACCGCACGAGTGACATGGCTAGCCAGAAAAGCTGCAGACCATAGCGTGATGCTGATGGGAGTTTTGCCATCATTTTCGATAGCGAAGTGACGATAGAGACAAGCATTTCACTGTTATGGTCCTCGCCAAACCGATTGACGCTGTTCCTCAGAGCAACAAGTACTTGGTAGAGCAAATCATCATCAACCTCTTCCCGAGCCAAGCAACCCATGACCGCAAATG
The DNA here is from genome assembly GCF_013396195.1 of Fusarium tjaetaba. Classification (NCBI taxonomy): domain Eukaryota; kingdom Fungi; phylum Ascomycota; class Sordariomycetes; order Hypocreales; family Nectriaceae; genus Fusarium; species Fusarium tjaetaba. The sequence continues at coordinate 24,480 of NW_023501615.1, read as the reverse complement.
CACGCGGTTGAATGGCAGGATTATTTTGGAACGCCGTGCTTGCAACTAGGCTCATCCACCTCGATCGCCATGTATTAGCAAGGTCAACTGTTGGTGCAGCGACGGAGCAAATTTCAAAGAGAGCAGATGCGAGGTTCTCGGTCGCCGTCAGCGCGGGACCTGCGTCCTGTGAAGTCGATACCGAGGCACCATCGCGAGGGAAGGTTGGCGGCGCCGTGAAAATGTCGCTACGAGGATCGCATAGAAAATCTAGACTGGCTCGCAATTTGCTAGATCTGGCATCATCCAGGCTGAACGATGTACATACGGCGTGAACCGTGTTGACAAGCAACCGGTAAACAAGTAATCTAACCTCTTGAGTACCAGTGTTGGCCAACATGGTCACGATATGGAAGATCTCCGGGAGGAAAAGCTGAGATTGCACCCCGTTGTCGAACGACAGTGCCAGACAGAACCGAAGCAAAACACAGATCTCAGACCAGACTGCATTGTCTGGCAGGTATTTCGTCGGGCGGAGCGATGATCGGTTGAGGGCTTTACGGAGCCGTGAAAGGATCTTGCCGCGCAAAGTCACGGTTCCAATGCCAACCACAATAGACGCAATGACCTCCAGAGATTCGTCATGCGCGCTATAGCTCATCGCTGACTTCAGGAGCTCATCTAGAAAAACCTCGAGCAAGATTTCGTCTTGAACGATCTTTGGCCACACGGATTGTTCCAGGGCAAAGGTGAGTGAATGGTCCTGGACAGTCACATCGATAAGCTTTCGAAAAAGAATTGCGACTCTTTCTCTCCCCTTCTCCCCGTCCAGCTCATTCGTGAGGATGTTGGTCCGCAAGCCAGGGAGCCAAGGAGCCATATAGGCAAGACTCAGAGGCTTCTGTTCATCTGGGAAGCTTTCCCAGCCCACGAAGAATTCTGTCAAAAAGTCTGACGTCAACTGAGGCTCGCTCAATGCCAACTCCTTACTGATATCCACCACGAAACGGGTTGGATCTAGAGGGACAGAAACATCTAGAATAAAGTTAGTTGCTATGTACGGAGTCATTTTGATATTATCTCGAGACTTACCTTTGGTGCAAACGATCCTTGAAGCAGAGCTGAATTTGAAGGCTCGGCAAAGTGCCCCGAGTAGATTGTAGGAAGACAGCCTTAGGACATTATCATGACTCGACAGGTTTGCCAGCGAAAGATTCAGGAGCGTGCCTGGTACGTCTTGTGGCCTGATAAGGCGCTCAACAGATTTATGAGCCCTGCTATCCTTGCCATGTTTCGCCTTGGCACCGCGGATCGTCTGAAGCACATCTGACTTCTTTGGGCTCGTAAAGTACATCACGATCTTCCCGTTGTCAGCTCGTAAGCCAAAAGCCGAATCATCTTCAGTCTGTATGGATGTTGGTGCTTCGTCAACTTCGCCCAACCGGAAGATGTCGTTCACGGTCGTGCCCAATCGAAATCCCGCGAAAATCTCTTGCTTTTTCGTGGTTGTTACTTGCACAAACTGACTGCCAACTTTAATGATTACTTCAATCTTACCCTTTGACTTTGACAAGCGGGTGATCGGTTGAAAGACATATCGTGTATCGGTCACGACACTGATGGTTTCCTTGGGCAGATGTAGCTGGCTAAGGTGAAAATGTGCTTGCAAGTCTTGAAGACTTCCTATCAAATGATATTCGACGTTTTTGGGGTTGAATACGCCGTTCTCGTTCTTGGTGCACACCCTCAGCAGGCGTCGAAAACACCGCCTGTAAGTGAGGTTAGCCTGGAAACTTGAGTCCGTCATCTCGAGAAGTCAACTTACTTGAATGCACTGTTCATGTTGTAAACATAAATACGGCTGAGGTTTTGTGACAGCTCTGAGGGTGTCAGAAGCTCCAACTTCTTGAACAGGTCATCCTGAGGCTCGTTGCGGCCATTATAGCAGGTCGCATCGATTAAGATGCCAAAGGGCCTGTGCCACAACCTGCTGGCGATTTTGAGGTAGCAATACATTAAAGTGTCATAGTCGATGCTCTCAGTCTCAATGTGACGCAAAATGACGCAGATGATAGACAAACCGTCCTGTTCATGTTCAGCCAATATTATGATTAGTCTAATGCTTCGGACTCACCTTGCTTTCGCCACCATCGTAAACAGCACGTGCTGTCAAGAATGACTCGGTACTTCGAAAGGCATTTCGGAGCATGAAATTCTGAAATCGAGAGTATAGCGGTGGGCTATTGGACGAGACTTGGGGTCTGTTCCACGAAACAGCAAGCGGTGGTGGACCAAGATTCGCAATTAGGTTCCTCAGCGGTTCCAAGACTGGTGATCTCCCACGGACGACGTCCCCAGATGTCCGACCGTAATCCTTTCTCTCGCGTGAGATAAGTGTTTGGCGTACATGGTCCCAATGATCGTAGAGGAAGCGATGCAGCGCAACACAAGATCCAAAGTCGAACGATTCTGTAGTGCCTTGCACCTCCAACTGGTTGGGAGGAACCGAAATCTCGCGAAGAAACGTCGTAACATGATAAATATTCTGTGTCAAGAAATCATTGAGGGGAAACATGTATGGCTCTTTTGCTCCAAATAGCACGTTATTGGCGAGGTTCTGAATGACCTTAGCAATAAGAAGTAAACCGCGCCGCATTTCTTTAGATGGTGCTGTCGATACGAGGCCCTCGACTTCAGGAGCAACGATAGCTGGGCAAAAGAATCGTAGGAAGATGAATGCTCCTACGGCTGTGTACTTGGCATCGGGAAACCGTGGCATGACTGCGTTTGATATGGTGTAGCAAATCTTGCGGAAGGCGGGTGGAATGTTGGAAGAAGACGCACATATGTCATCAATGAAAACCTTGGCCACAATACGCAGCTGTAGAGCATTCTTCTGTAGCTCCTCTGTCGAGCTGATTCTTGCAGGGTCAAGCTCTAGATCGAGATCCTTGGATGTCAGCATAAGCCGCTCCAAGACCTTTTGTAGCGTCGTTCGAATATAGGAAGCACCCTTCCACTTGGCATAGACTGATAGCATCTTGGTTGCAACACATCCTCGTCGTAATATCTCAGCCTCATTCTCAGTGTCCTCAATCTCTTGTTTGATGAGTGCTTCCAAAAGCTCAAATATCATTCCCCGTTGCTCGAAAACAGTGAGAAGGCAAATGGTGAGCTCATCCACCTCGGTGCTGGGGCAAGCAACGGCCATAGAGATGGCCAGGGAGAGATCATTGGTCAGTAACTCAAGTAGTTCCTCGTACTTCTCACTCACAGCCGAGTCAGTCAGGTTGCTGAACTCAGTGCCTTGGATCAGAATGTTGTAAAGGACCTTGACGAAAGCAGTGCGGATCTCGACATTGTCATGATACCCAATATTTAGAGAGTGTTTGAGGCCAACGTCGATATTAGCACTAAGTAAATTGGACAAGATGGTGATGGCCAAATCTGAGTTTGATGTAGACTCTTCACGAAGAGTGACACTCAAATTCGTATCAGTCCTAGTCAGCTCTGATGGCTCATGGTTAAGCAAGGACAAGAAGCGGTTGAAATATGTATGGAACATTTGCGACTTCATCTCGCTCATCCCAGCATCAGTATGGCTTTCGGAGGGTTGCAATGGCAAACGAAAAGTCAAATCAGCCAGTGATTTTAAACAAGCCTTGTCAAGGTCTTTCTGCACACGAGCCGTGTCATCCTGTCGGGAGCCAGGACCATGCTGAGGCGAGCGAGGGCGAGCAATCCACCCGAAGATATATTCAAGTAGTTGGTTCCGGATCCGAACATCGTCCCGCAAGTTCAGGTGCTCTTTTCGCTTTGTCACCACTTCGCAGAGGTGGCATACCCGGATCTTGACCCTTAGCGTATTGGGAGTATCGGTGACACCATCCAGGAACTTTGCAAAGTTAAGCGTGAGTGCACCCAGATGGACTGACGAGGCCGCGCCGAGGTCGGAGGGGCTTTCTAGTCTTTCCACAAGAGCCCGAAGTAGAGATGCAGCTTGCTCAGCGAATACCACCTCACTATCCTGATCTTTCTCAACGGGGGCCAGAGCTCCAGTGAATAATACTTCTAATTCAGATTCTAAGGCCCGGAATAGCGGGTAGTAGAGTGCAGGCGAGACTTCACTGGCAAGCACATCTCGCATGGCTTCGCGTACTCTCACATTGGCACAAGCTAAAAGCTGGATACTGAGTCTCAGATATCTTGTCAGGAGTGGTTCCTCGGAGTGCTCAGAAGACACACGATCGATCCACCTTAGACCTCCAAGAGCAGGCTCTTCAAGAATAATAGCCTGGTCAGCGGTGCAAATGCCGCCCAAGGATGCCAAGAATCCTGAATAGTTTCGCCACTCGGCCAGTGCCCTTCCATCCACGATCTCGACAGTTGATGTTGAGACATCCTTTGCGAGATGGAGCCAGCGATCGAACGCAGTTTCCCAGGCGGTTACGATGCCTGTTGTCGGGAACTGCATGCGGCGCAGAAGACCCCTTACTCGCTTCTGGAATGCAACTAGTCCAGTGAACCGGAAGGCTGGAGAGGATATCTCGCGGTAGACTTCAGCATTGCGAAGCACTGATGCCGAGGACTTTGCTGACTCAACATGTTTGTCCACGATCGAGCACTCTTGAATGAACAATCCTGTGCAGGAAGTCACCAGTTGACAAGTTGTAATGCTGGCAGAACAGAGGGATATGAGAAGTGTCGTCTCAAGCTTGGAAGATGCATTGATGACATCTGGTGCGTCCTCTGGTACTTTGGCCAGTTCCTGCAAGAGGTTAGCTGTCGATGACTATCACGAATAGCATTGCTGGAGGTACAGGACTACATACCGGGATGTTCTTGAGAAGTAGTAAGCGTGCTTCTAGATAGTCTTGCAGATCGCGCAAGCTCTGGTCATCTTTCTTAGAGGTGACAGACTCGCATAAAGCAAGCAGAACTTTGGAGCTTGGGAGTTTCGTTAGCAGGTTTGAGATTGGCCGAGCGTAGAGAAGAAATGCGCTCACCTTCGACTCCAGATATCATCACGAAGTTCTTTTGTGCCGAAGCGGTGCCCAGTATCGAATTGACGATATGCCTCAAGATGGCCTTGAAAGAGTCGGCTTGCAACGCCAACGGCTAATTTACGCACGGCCGGGTTCTCAGACAATACGCAAAGAAGGAAGGACTTGAAGAAGCTATTATTTGAACCATCTTTTGACAGATCATCTAACAAGCGAGCTGGGGATGCATCCAAGAATTGGAGAATGCTGCAAACAAGTTCTGTCCTTTCACTCCCTTGTCGACCCGTCGTATTGACAGCCTTGGCATTCTCGGTCTAAGGAAGTCAGTTGGAAACCGGCAGAAATGGGAATTCGCCAATTCTCACCTCTAATTGCGTCCGCATGAAGGGTATTGCCGTATCAAATAGCTCGTGGTACCTAAGAGCATATGGCTGCTGAGCGAAATACGTACAGCCCTGGACAGTAGCCAACTTGAAACTGCTTGGGGCACTTGGAGCGATACAGCTTTCCACAAAGCCGCTGACACTCGTATCGAGATTGAGATGGGTCAAGCTCACAAAGGCTGCGGTCATCATGTCCTGATCAAAGAGTCCGTATTCTGATGCGGTAAGACGACGAAAAACAGCATCGCGGACCTCATCCTGAACATCCAAGGCATAACTGACAAGCGCCGAGTCGCTTTCAACATCAAAATGCCTGGCAGCACGGAGCAGAGAAACCAGACAGTAAGCTGCTTGCTCATTTCGATTGCGTGAGGCTTTTCTCAGTCCATCTAGAAAGGTAACTTTCTTCACCATGCTGCTGCTCTTCGCTTCGCGCATATTGCTCGCCACCTCAAAAACATCCGGCAAAAGAAAAAGCAGAGTGGTTTGGAGAGGGTAGAACAGACCCTTTCGGCGTCCGTTATCTGTCGCAGCCTGTGCCATGTCAAACAGCGTATCAGCTCCACCATCAAGTCGCTTGTGAAGCTGGTGAAGCTGCACAAACTCGCGGGGAAACCGATCCAGCCATCTCATGATCAGCAATGGAGAGACTACAGCAATGGTGTTTTGGTAAGGCTTTCGAAAGTGTAGGAAGCTTGAGCAGATCTCTTGTATAACTTGACCCAGCTTTGGACCATCAACCCAGAAGAAAGAGAGCAATCGTAGAACGACGAGGGCTGCTCTCTCAGCATCCTGGGTAGATCCAGGCGCAGAGACGCCGGGTTGCGTAACAATACTAGTTCGAATAGTGTATATGACATTCCTTAAATAGTCGAAGGCAGCCGTCCAACTGGAAGTAGCGACATACTCGGTCACAGTCTTGATGTGGATGTCCATCTCCACTAACGTGTCTGCAAACCTCTCATCGCTTGGGGGGGAGCTATCGGCGTCGGAGGAGACAGAGGAGCTTTCGGGTCGAGTGACGGAGACATTGCGCGTCGAGACTTGGTCAAGTAGAGTCTGTGCTGGGAGTATACAGTTCTCGGGGATCGGTTCAAGGAGGTGCTTGAAGGCATCGAATAGGCGGCTCACGAGTACTTCGTCTAGCGGAGGGGGAGTCGGGGCCGGTTCTACATCTGCGTCCTGTGAGAGAGAGGCCCAATGGGAAGAACAGCAGTCTGCAATGACGGCAACGATGTAGAGTTCGGATGCCAAGATATGGCTGGGGTGGTCGGCGACAGCTGCGTAGGGGCGAGCAAGGTCCTCGAGTAGAACCAGAAGCGACGCGATGACTGTGGATATGGAAGTGTTTCCTAGCTCGACCAAGGTGGCTCTCGTAACGTGGAGGACATCGTCTTGCTGTAGGCTCTGGCCACTTGTGCCAGCTCGATGGGGAAGCTATTGAGAGGTACCCAACGTCAGTCAACCCAAGCCGCTAAGGGGATCGATCGCAAGCTGCCTCGCGCATGGGATATGCAGATGCTTACTCTTGTAGCGAGCCTGTCGACAAGGCAGCCGACTAGGCTTGCGTCGCAATTCATGATCGCGACAGCATTGAGCGTGGATACGCAGATTTGGGAGAGATCAAGTTGGGAGTCGCTCGTCCCTCTGACCTGACCGAGCAGGCATTGCCCAAGGGTCACTGCGTTCGTGCCAAACCCCGCGAACTGTCCCCACAGGGGTAGCACGCATAGGGGAGCTCGCCGTTTTCAGACATCTACGACGTGAAAGGTAACGAACTTAGCACCTACGGATACAGTGGATAATATCAGTACGGACAATGCATTGAACTATTATTCTATCATTGGATGAGGCTGAGGCGTAGGCACCTAGGCATTTTTTTTTATTCCAATTCAGTCTCCAGAAGCACATTATACATTAGTAGGTATATTCCCCATCGCCTCACTCTGTTCCAGCTAGGTAAAGTACCTTAGTAGGTAGACTCAGCATCCATTTCCTCACTCGCAAATGCACATATCTCGATACTAGCCGTCTTTGTTCAGCAACTACGAATCAAGCAGAAATAGTCTAGTCGAACCTCAAATACCAACGACAGCTTCCAGTATCTCAAGAGCTTAAACACAATCCATCTTAGATGTTCATGATCAACTAATCAAGGCCAAACCCCCGAGCTTCACTCCTCTGGTGCGATGCAATTTATCCCTTCTTGAGTTGGTCAGGCACGATACCGTATATCATGTACCTTGGCACGGTTGATCAAACTCCAAAGTTTTGCTAGAGAACTCATTCATTTCTCCGCCATCCATACACTTTGAGTTCCACAAACTACCTGTATGACCGCTCATCTCGGTAGTTACCTCGAGAACCATAGCCTCCTGAGCCGTATCCTCCTGAGCCTCGTCCTCTATCATAGGATTGTCCTCCGTACCCCTGATAACCAGAAGCACCGTGAGGTGGTTGCGGTGGGCCCCTGTATTGGTTGTTGTAACCTGGAGCACCGCCGTGGCGGTTGTCGTACTGCTGGTTGTTGTAATAATGAGCTGGTGGGGGCGGTGGTGGTACACCAATCCCGAATCCAGGGGCTCCTGGTGGTGGAGGCACATGAGAAGCGGCCGGCGGAGGGTAATGGCCATTGGACCTACCATATCCTCCTTGGTGCCTGTCATGCTGAGGCCCACGCGACATACCAGGGCCATTGTAGCCACCTCGATTGTGGCCCCCTCGTCCGAAGCCGCCATTCCTGCCTCCACGGTTGGCTTTGTTCCGGATATCTTGAATGTCGCTTTGTGTGAGAGCAGGCTTTGGAAGCTGAACCCCACGAAGCAGCATCGACTTGTGTGTTTGTGAAACGGAAGGCATATCGTAGTAGACGCTAGAAATATTAGCCAAACAGAAACTGTGGGTTATGGGCACGGTGTCATACCTGACCGATCGATCATAGTCGAGATTGGGCATACCATTTCTCTCAAGAGGGTACTTCAATTCTTCGTGCGGGACATATCCCTCCTTCTTCTCGACCTTGCCCGACAAGCCGTCACTCTTTTTCGGGTTCAACTTAAATTTAGAGTCCCCTTGTTTCTTGGAGTAGAACTTGGTTAAAACGTCATCGTACAGACTCTCATGGGCTTCCGAGAAGATCAAAACATCTCTACCCATTTCGTTACGTGCTGAATCTGCTGCACTGAGTTCCGGGTATTTTGCTTGAACAGCGGCGAGTAGGCGCGGCATCTCAATGAAAGGAAGCAAAGCAACACCTTGCCAAGCCATCTTCTTGCCGTTGAGATCAATTTCAAAGTCCTCCGGATAGAAGTCAATGATGTTGCTTTCAGGGTTAAGCATGAGGTCGTGGAAAACCTCAGGAAGGGCATGGCGTGATGCAGCCGGCAAGACACTCATCAACTGCTCGAATGGCTTAGATATTCTGCCCTTCTCAAAGGAAATCTTCATCTTGTCGATGTCTTGAAAGTCGGCTGCGAATGGGGCATAATGATATGGGTAATACCACTCCCAAGAGGGGCACCCCTGGAAGTAGTACAGCAACACCCAAGCAAGACCCTCAACATATGCCCGTGCGACCTCGTGACGAAACTCAATGTCTTGGGGATCTTTGTGGAATTTCTTCTCGTAGTATCGATCAGCATAGCCGTCCTCCCAGAGACGCACATCATCGACGGGGCCCTCCTCCGCCGGGGCTGCTGGAGTTGGAGCATTGGATGTATCAGGAGTCGAGCCATTCCCGTCTTCAAGTGTTGACGCCTTTCGTTTTCCAAGAGCGGAAGCAGAATCTTGATCCGCTTCCGCTGGTTTCGGGGTTGATAGTGACTTCTGCGTCTGAAGCTGGGCTTTGAGGACACTCGCGGCGCTCTTGTTGGCAACATTCGCATCTGGCGCGCTACTGCGGTTCACAATCATGTCGTGAGTCAATCTCTGCTCGTTCGGTCCAGAAAAGGAGGTAATGGGTTGGAGTAGCACGTTGGCAGGGTTTTCGAGGCCATTAATCTTCTTAGGATGAGCAGGTCCACCTTGGCGTCCACCTCGGCCGCTGTTCTCATTCTGCAGCTTTCTCCGCTTGAAGTTGGCCTCGCGCCGGTCTTCCTGTTCTTTTCGCCGCTTAAAGATACCATCTTCTTGTTTGGCCAACCCGCTCAGAATCACCTGCGCTCTTTCAAGATCGATATGCCCGTCCTTGGTAACGTAGCCACCCATAACTGGCAGATTGTCTTTCCAGATTTTGGTTAGAGTATCAATGCCATGCTCTCGAATTTCCAGGGCTGGGAGATGCGGTAAGAAATCATTACCTACGAAACAGCACATGAAGATCCAATCGTCAACAGCACGTTCCACGTCGAAGCGGAAGGGCAAATTAGGGACGCTAAGCTCAACTTCGAGGTATTCTCGCAATACAGCGACATGAAGCCAGATGAAAGGCTTGAGGGCGACGCCTTTGTCCTTCTCGTCGTGTTCGCCATCTTTCTTCTTCTCCTCGCCGCGGCAATTCTGGGCATCGTGTCCTTTCTGGCCACAGAGCTTACACAAACGAGCCTTCTGTTCCTGAAAGAAGACGTCCTCACGGAGTACACGGAAATGAGGCTCATGGGTTGCAAGCCCCAGCATGATAAGATCGGCATCAAGACCATATATCACATGCCGAGTGTTGGGGTCATGGTCTGGTGATGCCCGCTGGGACCGAACAAAATTCATGATCTTGTGCTCTCCTTCTCCGGGAACAGTAGCATCAGAAATGATGATTTTGAGTTTCGCCCAACCGGGATCTGTGTTGAGTTTGTACTGACACCAATATCTCAGGCTCAGAGCGAGAATGTCCATGAAAGGCGTTCCAGGTGTGATCGAGTTTGAGTCGAATGCCTTTTTTAGGACAGTCTCCTCACTTTCGGCAGTCAAATTACCACCATTCTGTTGTTTTAGAAGTTTGATAAGTTCTTGTTTGTCCTTCTCCTTCTCTTGGGCTTCTTGTGCGGAACGGAATCGTCTTGACCGTTGCTGGTTCATCTTGGCTCGAGGTGCAACACCATCTAAGGGGAGTTGTTAGCTTTTACCAAATAAATTACGTATACAGCTCCGTCTGAGACTGAGCTAAGAAAAAGAAATTGGCCCATACCAACTGCAATCATGAGTATCTTTCGGGGCCGAACCATATTCACCACGCGATCGGTATATCTGAAGACTTCCATCATCATTTCCTCCTCATCTTTGGGAGCCGGTCGATCTTCAGGGTGAGAACAGGGATGAACGATGCCGTTCATGTCGAGATACAGGTTATCAAATTCCTCGCCGTTCGGGTTCGGGCGAGTCGTGTCGACAGGAATCGTGGAGCCATCTTCCATGGTAAGAGGCTGATCCTCAATTACCGGTGAGATAATCTTAGGATATCTGGAAGAAAGCCATCGGAAAGCAGCGGGAATACCCATCGTAGCGATTCTGCGGAAGTCGACCTTTCGGAAATTTGTAGTGAGCTCGTTGCGCGAGCAGACTCCGGGCGATCAGAGGCGATGCGGTTACAAAACCTGGGACTCGGGAAATAAATGCCTCTTACAAGACGTGTCGCATCAATGAGTTGAGGCGACAGCGCGTTAAGGCCAAGCGAATAGGTTCCCTGGTTGTCGCTTGAAGGAAGACGAAAATTATGTGTAGGATGAAGGCTGTCGCTTTTCGAATCGCGACATGATTCTTTGACTGCTAGCTCGGACCCTGAGCCACACGGTTATGCAAGTGAGTGGATATCTGTGGCGCTATGGTGGGGCCTTGAAAATCCACTTACTGAATTGTATCTTAATCGGGAATTATGCAGCAATGGAGTTAGCATGACGGCTCGCATCTTCTCCTGACAAGCTGGCCAGAATTAAGAAGCCAATACCTACCTAGTGTCGACTAATTAGGATAGCTTTTTCGGTGATCTTCACCAACAGAGAAGACGTTATTAACAATTGCCGGAAGGGCTCCATGCACCCTCTCGAATCCCTTTGAGCCATATGGCATTGAGGCGCCACAATCATGTTCTCTATCGCCAGCGCGCCGGCGAAGCAATCGGTTGGTGAGACCATCGACGTTCTAAGCGGTCGCCTCAGTTCAGCAACTTTGCTAGAAGACCGAAGAGCTGCAATTCTGGGTCTTCGTAGCTTCGCCAAAGATTATCCAGCTTCTGTGGCTTCGGGTGCCCTACGAAGTTTAATAGGGAGTCTAAGCAAAGACGGTGAAGATGTCGACACCGTCAAAGTGGTACTCGAGACTTTGTTAATGCTCTTCAACCCTAATGAAGATAGTCCCGAAGCTTCGGAGGAGATCGCCCTATGGTTGGCCGACGAGTTCACTCAACGCCAAGAAAACATCACGTTACTGCTCGATTTCCTCGAAACAAACGATTTCTATTCCCGTCTATATTCTTTACAATTACTAGCCGCCATACTTTCGGCACGTACAGAACGCACTGAGGAATGTATCTTTACTGCTCCCCTCGGTATACCGCGGCTGGTTTCCGTCCTCGATGACCAACGCGACGCTATACGTAACGAAGCTATCATTCTCCTGACCTACCTCACACCAACATCGATCGAAATACAGAAGCTGGTGGCTTTTGAGAATGCTTTTGAGAGATTGTTTGCCATCATCGAAGCCGATGGAGCTCTCGTAGAAGGAGGTCGCACTGTTGAAGACTGCCTGATCCTTTTGGCCAACCTCCTCCGGTCAAACAGCTCAAACCAGGCCCTGTTCCGGGAGTCGGGCTGCATGAACCGTTTGGCGGATTTATTAGGTCGAGTTCTGAAACCTCAAACTGATGGGTCTGAGATTGCTTCGTGGGCAGCAGCGCAACGAAATCGCAATGTTTATGCTTTCCTCGCCGTTATTCGTCTGTTTGTTGTCAGGGGCTCCGCAGGCACTTCATTGAATCAGACAGCTATATGGAAGCATGGTCTTGCCTACCACATTCTACAACTGGCCTTCAGCCATGAAGCGCAAACACAAATCAAGGCCGAGGTTCGATAATTTGATTGCTACCGGAAGGCCATTTCGTTGACATCATATAGGCTCTGATCACTTGTGGTGACGTGATTCGGCAGAATGCACCTCTTCAGGAGACATTTGCTCAGATGATGGTTTTGGCTCCTCTGGCTAAGAGTGGCACGGCCGATGGACAGGCCAGCCAAGGCGAAAAAGTGTTTGTTATCGACGGCTTATTGGACCTGACATTGTGCCTGCAGGACCTCCAGGAATTCGATGTTCGTTTTGCGGCGGCTGAGTGCTTACAAGCTTATTTTTCACATCACCCAGCTGTCAGGCTGCATTTCCTGGGCCGCGCCATTGAAGGACATCAATCTGGGGCCAACGAGTCTTCCAACGTTTTGACAGTTCTTCTGCAGCCTCCAGTTGAGTCCTCAGATCCATACAGGCAATGGTTCGCTGCTGTGATCACCTTCCATCTCTTGCATGAAAACTCGGAGGCCAAGTCAGAAGCCATGGGCTTGACCGAAGGTGATTCGGAAGACGGGGAAGAGGTTGTGACTGCTATCCAGACTCTTTCAGCTCACGTTACATCAGGCCTTCGTAGAGGCGATGACACGCGGGTTTTGGTCGGTTATCTTATGCTACTCTTGGGCTGGCTTTTTGAGGATCTCGATGCAGTGAACGACTTTCTCGCCGAGGGGAGCAATGTTCAAAGCCTAATTCAAGCTGTTTCACAGCCTCCAGCCATAGGCGGGGGCGAGATCGTTCAGGGACTGTGCACTATGTTGCTTGGTGTTGCTTACGAATTCTCAACAAAAGACTCAGCAATCCCAAGAGCAACATTACTCTCCATCTTGACGGCTCGCATAGATCGAGATGTATACCTAGACCGCCTATCAAAACTTCGCAGCCACCCTTTTATTCGTGATTTCGAAGTATTACCTCAAAGGCTGGACGCTTCGTCTCCAGGACGACTCCCCGATGTCTTCTTCGACAGGGAATTTGTTGAGTTCTTTAAGGACAACTACAGCCGAATAGCACGCGCTATTGACAGAGAGCCCGGCATGGAGATCTCTGTCGTCACCAACGGTGTTCAAAAAGGTGTTTCTAGGGAACTGGTAGACTCTCTCCGGAGCCAGGTCGAGGACAAGCAGAATGCTGTGAACGAGATCCAGGAAAAGCTAGCGGTACTTCAGGGGCAGTTAGGACAGGAACAGGCGGATCATCGCAGATCAAAGGAAACCGCCGCTCTAGAAATGCAACGGGTCAAGGCCGTGAATGAAGGGTTACAAAAGCATCATAGCGAAGAGCTGCGGTAAGTGCCACCATTATCAGTTTGTATTAACCCTACTGAAACAGCTGCAGGAAGCTTCAGGGTCAATTGGCGTCCAAGGAGAATGATCAGCGTAAGCTGGTTGCTCAATTGCAATCTCAATATTCGATCAAGGAGAACGAGTATCAAAAGCAAATTGCTCAGCTGCGTTCACAGCAAACAGCACAAGAAAACGATCATCAAAAGCAGCTCGAACAAGTCCGGAAGGCGGCCGAGGCCGAAGCAGAGAAGATCAGACGGAGGACGGATGCTGAAGTGGCAGATCTCAAAGCGAACATCAGTCGTCTCGAAGTTGTTCTGATGAAGGTGCGTACCTGTTATCCCAGCCATTACGGCGTGTACGAGTGTAGTCGGCTAATATTGGCTCAAACCTAGTCCCAGAAGGAGTACAATGCACTACAGCTGCAACGCAAGAACGAGATAGATATGCAAAGAGAGAAATACGAGAAGATGCTAGGGCCTCTTCGTCAGGAATACGAAGACTTCAAGATCCAGTCTAAGGTTCAAGCAGATGAGAAACAGGCCAGGCTCAAAGAGGAACTGCAAGGCCTCTGCGATAGAAAAGATGCTGAGATAGACGCTTATCGAGAGCAGAGTCAGGTGGACCTGGAGCAGCAGAAATTGAAGACCAGGGAAGCAGAGGAGAAGTGCCAGAGCCTCGAGAAGCAGCTCAGCGGAGGAGACGCTGGAAAGAAGGACTTGGAGGCTAAGCTCAAGCAGGTATGCGATTATCAACCTGTCCTGATGGAAGATGGTCAAGAAACTCACATGTCTCACAGATGGAATCGGAACTGTCAGCTGCCAAAGCAGCAAAGGACGCAGCCGAGAAGCAACTATCAGAATCGAAGGAGGCAGCAAAAGAGGAGGCTAGGAAGGCAAGAGAGGCGACTGAGAAGAAGCTGCAGGAATCAAATGAGGCTAGAGAGACCACCCAGTCCGAACTTGATGACCTCCTCATGGTGTTTGGCGATTTGGAGGAAAAGGTAGCCAAATACAAGGCAAGTCAAGAAACGCGGTGCTCTCATTTGCATACTCTATACTAACTGACTTGACTAAAGGCTCGTCTCGTTGAGCTTGGAGAAACCGTATCAGACGGCGAGGACGATGATGGTGAGGAAGACGACGACGATGACGATGAAGAAGAAGCAGAAGACGACCAAGAGTCTGAGGATAACGATGACGAAAAGGAAGAGACGAAACAGAAGCCGACAGCCAAAAAATGAAAAAAAGGTACACCAGCAAAGTCGCCAAACCTACAGACAGACAGTCAGACAGACAGGAATATATGCGATATACCCCCTTACAGACATATCATATATATTAACTAACGGCAAACACCTCGCGGATTGCATCTGGATGGTTGCAAAGCCTTTTGCCTCTGACTTTCTACCTATCATGACCCAGAAAAAATTCCCCAACAGGGCATAGCCTTCTCCAATCACCGTGATCCCACAAAATATTCTCCAAGCTAAGGTTAGGTTAGCTAACTCAGTGCAAACCAAACAAGACAAACCCAACATTCGACACTGGCCACTCGAGTTCTTGATTCAACTTGGTTTGATCGATCTGGCCTGGTCTTGCATTGCATTGCAGTGAAAAGGGCAAAATGTCTACTCACGAATCTATCTCTGACGAGGGCGAATGGCTCGACCTCGAGTCGGATGAGGAGTCAATCCCCATTACATCCTTCTTCAGCGCCCAAACGTTCCCTACTGTTGCCGCTATGCTCGAGGATAGCAGCAAGAACCATGGTTTCAGCTTTGCCGATTATGTCCAAAAGCTTCAGCTTGACTTTCACGGTGCTGTCAAGCTCGTCAACTTTGTTCGTGATAGTGTAAAGAATGGCACACCATTGCCCAAGGAGATCTCTGCAAAAGACCTCGAAGACGAGAAGTACCTTCAGCCTGTTCTGGAGAACGATGCTCTCATCTTTTCGCTGGACGAAGTATTGGAGAACATTACCAACGACCAAGCAGCTGAATCCAACGATGGAAATCTCAAGGCCCGTAACAGGGAACTGGAGGAGGAGCTCGAGAAGCTCAGAGATCAATTTGCCAGCTACCGCTTGACGGTTCAGCAGACACTTGATAAGCGATGGGGCGATGATACCGAGACGGCTGCAACAGAGAAGAAGGATGACTCTGCCTATTATTTCGAGTCTTACGCCGCACATGGTATATCCCACCAGTTGTCGGTCGATATCTTGATCTGTTCATACTGACTGGTAGGGTACAGAAATTCACGAGACCATGCTGAAAGACACCGTACGAACTGATGCGTACCGTGACTTCATCTACAACAACAAGCACATCTTCAAGGACAAGGTCGTCCTCGATATCGGATGTGGCACTGGTAAGCCTAGTTATGGTTTCGATCTTGATTCGATACTAAAGATTTCAACTTAGGTATTTTGAGCATGTTTGCGGCAAAGGCTGGCGCTAAGCAAGTCATTGCTGTTGACAAGTCAGACATCATTGTCAAGGCTAGGGAGAATATTTTCCACAACGGCCTGTCCGATGTTATCACAACTCTCCAGAGCGCCATTGAGGATGTCAAGCTGCCTGTAGACCAGGTCGATATCATTGTCAGCGAGTGGATGGGCTACTGTCTTCTCTATGAGGCTATGCTTCCAAGTGTCTTGTACGCTCGAGACCGTTACCTGAAGCCCGATGGTATTCTCGCCCCCAGCTCTGCCACAATCTGGATTGCCCCCATCGCAGACCCCGAGTATGTTTCGGACCACATCTCTTTCTGGAGAGATGTCTACGGCTTTGACATGAAGACTATGCAAGAAGGTATCTACGAAGAGGCCCGTGTCGAGGCCATGCCACAAAGTTCTGTCTGTGGTGAACCCTACCCCTTCAAGGTGCTTGATCTCCATACCGTCAAGACCGAGGATCTTCAGTTCAGCGCCAAGTGGTCATCAAAACTCACCCGTGAGGTCGAAAATGTCGACGGGTTCCTCATTTGGTTCGACAACTTCTTCACGACATCCAGAAGCGACCCAGTACCCCCTGCCGAGACAACACCAGAGACCTGGGACAAGAAAGACCAGGGAGGCGTTGCGTTCACTACCGGGCCTTCTGGCACTGTCACACACTGGAAGCAGGGACTTCTTCTCGCTCCTCCAGAGGTAAAATCATCTGCCAAGTCGCCCCAGAGTCTCTCTGGAGATATCGTTTTTGCGGCAGCTGACGACAATGCCCGAGCGCTGGTTATTAGGGCTTCTTGGACCGATCTTGAGGGTGGCTCAAGGAAGCACTCATGGCAGCTGAAATAAAATGCTTCTTCAATCAGGCTTGGACACGGCCAGCAAAGTCTGAGAAGATGGTGTCTCCACGAGTCGAATATGATATGCGATGCAATCACAGATGAGGAACATTCAAGCCTTGCAGCAAGAGGTTTACAATGCTCAGGAAACCCTCGCCAAGAATGAATCCCTATAGGGGTCAGGATAGATGTGACATGGAATGGACGAGACACGTACCGAAGCAAGGATGATTAGAGGGGTCTGCGTCCGTCGCGCGATATGAGTCCAGTACCATGCAAACAGACCGCCAACGGTTCGAGCCAGTGTGAAAGACGGGACGTTATACATGCCTTGTCAGGTGTCAGCGATAGTATCTCCCTCGGGGTCACATATAGTCAACTTACCAACGGCGACAGCAATGCCACCAGGAATAAGAGGTCGCCATCTTTTACCGATAGCGAGCGTTCTGGTGATAGTGGCAACTGCGAATAGAACCGCAGCTCCAATGGCCCATTCCTTGACACGATATGGTAGCCCAGAACCTGTGACGAGCCTTGCAGTGAATATCCAGACGTAGGCGGTTGGTACCTGGAAGAGATCACCAGGAATCGTATATACACTGCGTTTCAACTGTGTCAGCCAGGTCCTCTTTCAAGTGTGATATGGCGAAGTGATAGGTTACCCACCTCGTGTAGACACGGTAGATGAATGCACTCAGAACAGCACCGACGCTTGCTCCAATGACTTGACCCCAGAATTGGGCTTTTGGAGCTGCTCCCAGTAAGTGCCCAGTTTTGAGGTCCTGCATGAGATCGCCAGCTTGCAAAGCACCAGCTTCGGACTGTGGCAGGTTAGAACATTTGCCTGAACATGTAGGCATAGGGAATCACTTACTACAGCACCGGCGATCAGGTTGATCAAGACACTGGACTTGTGAGACTGAGGGATGATAAAGGCAAAGAAAAGCTGCGCGAGTTTGCTGATCCCAGATACGGGGTTCAAATCCGTCTCGCCCAGCGCCCTAACTCCCATGATGCTTAACACCAGAGCCATGAGAACAGCAATGGTGGTTGCATAGAGCGGTACAAGGTCACCAAAGACCAAATGAATAGTGAGGACGCACAGAGCTATCGAGGCAAGAAGGCCGATCGTTACCATACGGGGCCCAATGCGCTGGTGGGGAGGAGCATCCTCCTCATTGTCGTCCCGGACAGGGGCATATTCATCAGCTCCATAGCGCCTCTGAGCAGTCTCAGTCTCGCTGCTCAAGAGCGGCGAATAGTCATGGCTCGGATTCTTCCACAAGCCAGAGACGCCATGTTCCTGTACTCTCTGGCGTAGGGAAGACATAATCCCAGTCACCTGTTGGCTGGCGAAGATTCCGCGGAGGGCAACGTAAGCAAGGCTGACAATTGCATCCGCTAGCATGATAGCCAACGAGATCCAAATGATCCATCCCTTACTACCATGTTCCCAATCATCAACATCACCAGGCGCCCACCCCCGAGATTTGGCCAGAGGGCTGAGGATTCCCCAGCCAACTACAGCACCAAGAAGCATATGCAACGTCGTTTCGGTCCCCATTATGATTCCCTGACCGATATAAGCAAAGCTGGGGTTAAATGTCCACAGCCATGTGTGAGCTGCGGCAGAACCAAAGATTGGCAAGTTGCGCAGTATAGGGAAAAAATATGTCGCCAGCGTATAAAGCCCAGAGCCGCCAAAACACAAAAGTAACAGTTTGATATTGGCTGCCCAGTCTCCTTTGTCCGGCATGGCATCGCCGACATCCTGCTGATGCTCCTGGTCCGTAGCAGCCCGGCCAACGGTGTCTGGTTGAAGAGGCTCGTCACGAGGAACGAGACTTGCAAAGCCACCTTTAGCAGCAGCGTCAAGCTCGTCTTTGGTCGATTGCCGGCCTTGTCCGTGCAATACTGAGATCAGCACGGCCGTACTGAACCCACTGGGAAATTTGAGGCGCTCTCGGATGATGACTTGCTTGCGTCTGGTAGAGATCAGTAAGATTGGGGCAGAAAGACACGGATCATATAATGGCTTACAGGGGAACAGCAAAGACGACGCCAAAGTAGCAGAGTCCCAGAGACCAGATGATGAGCTGCCAGGTACTCAAATTGATCGGGCCTTGCTCATCCTGAGCCAAAAGATAGTTCAATGCCGGGATCTGCCTCGCTAGTCAGAACAATCTCTTGATATAATATGAGTCTAGATGACATACGACACCAACAAAGCCGCATCCCAGTGGCATAATAGCCATGCCACAAGCTACGCTCTGGAGCAATACGTTCTCAACAGGAGAAAATGGAAACCTTAGATGCGGCGCAAGGAGCCTGAAGATGCCAAAGCCCATGAGACTCGCAGGCATTGACATGATGGAAACCCATCCGGTCTGCAAGCCAAAGTACATATTGGAGAAGCAGATGATGGTGCCAACTGCGAGACCAGCTATAACGCCTCGCAGCGTGAAACTGCGCCCTGGGACCACGCGTGTCGCCATTTCGCTGTTTTTGGCTGTGGGCAGCTAATGAATGGCGATGTTTGGTTCAGAGACGCGTTTGAGAAGTTGGTTGTGACGTTAGTGAGATGAGATAGGTATCTACCTTACCTCAGGTTAGTAGTTAACTAACTGTATTACCAAGCGAACAAACCCCACATTCCGATATCCGGGGAGACTTTCCGCGATCAACTTATCGGTTAATCTAGCTAGGTACCAACCTCAACATGCCTTACTACATACCTAGGTATCATCGATCTCATAAGATACAATTAAGCAGGCACTTAACAAAAGTAGGTAGGTGGCTTCCAAGGAGAGATGCTTTTATTACCACTGAAGTATTAACTGCTAAGCCATACTTGCTACCGTGTTTGCAGTATAGATAGCTCTACGAATCAACTCTTCCCAGCCTTGACTCCGCTGCCTCGCCATGGAAAAAACCCATACATCAGGAGCTTCATCCCACTTACATGAAGCTCACTAGGTAGGAAAATACACACACATTGCCGCCTCTTCAATACTGCACTGCAACTCAACGACCCCATCAGAAGCCGAAACTGTCGAGCAGAGAGCCAGCATCTGGCTCTTCAAATGTCGTGGGTGGTGGTTTGACCGTCTTCTTGTTCTCCCGGTGAGAGTCGAATTTAAGAGTTGGTGAAGGCAAGTCGGCAACCACCAAAGAGCTTCTCCGGCGAAGCAGCTTCAGAGGGTTTACCTCTCCACCAAGGCCAGTTGCTCCAGGTGATTGTTGGAACTCCCAATTACGTACTATTTCGCAGTCAGTAAATATGTGCTTGGCACTTGCATCGTAGTCTCGCACTCACCTATATCCAATCCCAAAAGATCGCATCCCATTCTATCATATAGCTTGGCGCTATGCAGCACAAACTCCCACTCAACTTTCGGCGTAATCTTGGATGCTCCTCTCAAAGTTTGCAGAGTCTGGTGACGTAGATGTGAGTAAAGGACAACCAAGGCAGGGTCATCGGTCAAAAACAACCGAGACTTGATGTCTGGTGAACAAGGTGTTTCCAAGAGGGTATACACCGGTGTCTATATCAACATGTCAGCGATTGAGCCCGTATCCAGGACTTGACAGATCACAACGTACAATAAGTGCTCGTACGGCCACATCTTTACGGCCGAGCATCCAGAAGGCCCATGCAGCCAGCCACCGGTTACCCTCCTGTGCTGCTAGTGGGAGTACTGTATCTTGAAGTAGACGGCGCAAGACAGGGCCGTCGTCGCCTTCATAGACGCGCGATATTGTGATGGCTAATTGCATGTCTTTCAGCTGATTCAGACAAACCTGAACAGCGTCATGGAGGTGGTCCGCAAGAAGGAAGAATGCTGCAGCATACTCTGTTCACGATCAGCTTTTGTACGGGAAGGCTGCTACGTCTAGGAATATCTTTACCGAATCGCCGCCTGCTAAGCAAGGCATAGGCATTCTTGAGTGCTGCCGATCTCCATTTAGGATCTTCGAAATTGTTTGCCAACAGGCGTTGAGTGGCTGCCTGCTCCTTGTTCCAGTTCGCCATTCTCCAGAGCCCTTGGAGGACCGTCTTCTTCCGGAGCGCGAGGTAGTAAAGGCTGCAGTCAACCGGGTTTTTGACCTCGTTCTTTGTGTACTCGTTTCTGGCGATGAGCTCGAATTGAGCTTTCTGGAAGATGTTAGCTACCGTGACAAGTTCGACAGATCCGAATGGTGTTTACCAGTGCCGTAGGATCAGTGAGCCACATGAACAGGCCACTTTCACGAGCATGTTCCCAAAGCATACTGCCATGGTTCTGCCGCGATACAAAGTCAACCAGGATATCTTGGCTGTTGGAGTGGAAAGCCCAGTTGATTTCACGCCATGAGAGATGCATCTCGTTGGTTCGTCCTTTGCGGAGGGCATGTTGACGGAACAGCAGCATAAATCGAGCACCATTCTCGTCCATCGATCGCCGATGTCTCTCAACAAGGGCAACGCATTCAATAATGTCAGCGAGCTGGATCTGTTCGTGTCCTGAGAGCTGGATGATATCGATCTTGACGAGCTTCTCGTTGATCGAGACCGCCGTCTGCTCCGTAAATACATCCTCGTCATCGGTCTCATCCGTGTTGCTTCCATTCAGATACGCCCCAGAAGACTTGTCAACAGCTAAAGTATGACGTAATTGCTGAACGATTGGATTAGTACGGCCTGTTGTCTCCTGGGCATGATCGAATTGTCACTTACCTCGGGCATATAGAATTCGCTCAAGTCCATTCCCAGGTAGTCATCCAGCATTTCGCCGTTAATGTGGTATTTCAAGGTCTTATGCAAAGCCACCAGAATGCGCCTGACAAGGGTCGCCTTCCCTGAAAGGATGCATTGCATGAGAAACTGGGGATGAAAGACTGGTAAGGGGCCGTTGAATCTTTGAACGACCTGAAACAAGTCTAGTTTGCCATCTTTGCGCAGAGGAAGACGCAGATCCGTCTTCATAGACTCGGAGATTCCAACGTGCCTGTCCTGCACAAACATCTGGTTGCCGGCACCAATAACCAAGTGGCCGTCGCCCAACCAGGTTGAGTCACCGATTGGGTGAGGTGTGAGTTCTCGAATGCTGATTTCGCGAATTTGTGCCCATGCTGGGCCCTTGTTGAGATAATCAAATCGCATCTGAGAGAGTAGGATGATTCGGTAAGGGAAACCAACGGCGAGAATAGACTGCCCATCGGGTGTTGATGTCCAGTCAAGATCTTGGATCACCTGGTGTTCTTGAAAGTTATTCTCATATTCGAGACGAGCACCGCCAATGTCCCAAATTGTCAATTGCGATCTCGACGAATTCACAAGGGCAGCTTTCTTCAACGTACTGCCACTGACCAGTGCTGGCTCAGAAACTCCCGTCTCCGTGGTACACGTCGATAGCCATCCAACGCTTCGCTGTTCAGGGTCAACTCGTGCAGTCCAAAAGTCCACGCGGCCCGTGTGTGTATAAGAAATGGCAACATCGCGAGCGAATACATCGAGAAAGCCCGAGACGATGGGCTGCGAACCGGCAGGATCAACTGGCAGCACATAGGCCAGGCTCTTTATATCCTTTATTTCAAAGCGACACAATTCCTCGACATTGGCTCCAGCTGTTGTCTTTGGGTCATCAAAGTAACGAGGCAGTTGAACCTCCCACACGATACCGTGTCCTTCCGACGTTATTGTCGCAATATGGGCAACGGTATAGTTCTTAACATCCGATCGAGGCAGAATGATGAGGCACAGGGGCTTCCCTGATACCTCGTAGTCGCACTGGGAGAGGGCCGTAGCTCGACTTGTCCTACAGTCCCAGAGCGAGAATGTGTCATGGCGAAGGAAAACCACAAAACGCCCCTTTCTCAGCACACATATGCGATGTATGTGACCCTTCTCGGGGATAACGCTTCCTCGTGTCAAGGTCAGGCCCGAGTTGTCCCGTGGGCTCAAAATATGCTTCCACACGATACTTTCGCCGTCCCTGGTTCGAGAGACCACCGCTCGCCCGCTGAAATTTCGGACGATCTTGGTAATCGAAGTCGAATGTCCAGACCAGATGGTTTGAAGGGCGAGACGTCGATCGTTGGTCATGGGGTCAAAGAGATCGGCAACGCTTCCAGTGAACACGCCTATTCTTCCGTCGAATGCATGTAACATAAAGTGAACCTTGCCACTCTCCTTGTCGCAATACGTTTGTATCTCTGTATGAGGCGTGTCTTGAACTTGAAGGAAGTTGCTGAGAAGCTCGAAATGGACATCCTTGACTTGAGCCACCTTGAATAGGGTTGGTGAGTTCGCGGTACTACTGCCGACATTCTCGAGCGCCCATGCCGACATGATGCCCTTCCCATCAAGAGCTATACATATTTCTGGGTTCTTGGTCGCGACTGCGACTAGGTGATCTAGGGCAACGGGGTCGTCGGTGGTTGAGTCGTCAGACATTCGCGCCTGGACAGCTTGTTCTACAGAGGCTGTGAAGTCTCGCCCGTCAAGAACCAGAGCGAAGCGCATGTCCAAGCCCTCTGGGTTCTCTTGCGATGGCGCACAAAGATCCACCTGTCCCCATAGCTGCCAATGCTTCCCGTCGGGTGTATCGGTAGGTGTCCAGACTCGTATGCATTTATCGAGACAAGTGGTGTATAGAACATTGTCGGAGGCCTGCTCAACATGGAATGGTCTGCGCCATCTGACAGAGGTTATGATATTCGGGTGTCGGAGGTATGTGAGATCAAATCGAACTTCGTCGGCACCAAAGTTGAGTCTCCTCCAGACCTTGATCAAGTGGTCATGATGGCTGGACGTGGCGATGTATCTCGAATCGTACGACAATAAGGCATATTTGGCGATGCTCGGCAGCTTCTTTTGCCAGATACACCTCGGTTCGGTCTTGGTGTCGAAAAGGGACAGGTATTGCGTACCCAGCAACAGCTCCGCGGAGCTTCCCCATGACAATGTACAGGGCACGTCGTCGGGATTCGGATAGGGAATGTCCAAGGTCGATTCGAGCGCCCACTAGTAGAGTCGTGAGCTGGAGTTTCCTAAGCATTTATCATGAGATCAGGGATTGGAACCTTCAAAGTGTCTTCGTGCGACCCGAATGGCTTGTACACCCGGACTTGGGTCAATGTGCAAGTAGCGATCTTGCCTGTCGCTTCGTCGAATGCGATGGCTTCTAGCGGTTGTTCGCCTTCATCGTAAACGGTCTGTAGAATGCCGTGGGATCCTTCCAAGATTGCAAAGGCGCTGCCTGTGATGTATACCTATGCAGCATCAGCTCATCAGCTGGGTTCAGAGCTCAGGAGGAGAGCTTGGAACTTACATTAATGTGTCGCGAGTCCCAGTAACCCGAGGCGAGCCCTTGGAGCCTCGAGCGCGGGTTGCCCGGCAAGACGGCCTTCATGCTATTAAGGAGAACAATTTGCGCGCATCGCTTTACCCTATATTTAGGCGCAAAGGAGAGGAGCTTGAGATTTGACAGCTGGAGCTTTGGTGAGCTAAGTCGCCAGAGTCGATCAATGCAATAAACGGGAGTAGACCCCAGCGTGATTAGAGGTGACG
>NW_023501614.1:0-18303 GCF_013396195.1 Fusarium tjaetaba | reverse complement strand
CAGGATCATGCATTATATAAACACTAAAGGCTCAGTTTCGCATCGATGCAGCGATTACCTCAGTAGCAACTATGCGGCTTAATTCACGGCAAAGTCTATAAATATTAATAATAGATCATCACGTTTCGATGAAATCTGGTGGTGCTGGTATTGATCCCCGCAAAATGTAACATGACGTTCTAGCGAAGGATTGAAGGATCGGCAACCTCGGCACGTTTTAGTGAGGAGAAAAGACTAGGGAAGACCCGAAGCGCGTCTCATTCACCTCAACTTACTTCCAACTTACCAAATTCATCAAAATCACCATTAAATTCATCATCTCAACATGGCAAATGAGGTCGAACCCAAGAGGCTGAGCCAACCGTTCTCAATCCCAGACCCAACCAGCTTCTCCAACTTCCAGCGCGACATCTACCAATCCTTCCGCCCACCACTCTTCTCAACAAACCCCACAGAATGGGAATCCCTAGCCAAGGAAAAGATCCCCGCCACCAATTTCGGCTACGTCTACGGCTCAGCGAGCAGCGCTGCTACCGCCAAAGCCAACAGTGAAGCATTCAGCCGATATCGTCTGAAGCCTCGCTTTCTAGTTGACGTCACCACGCGCGAAGTCGACGTTGAGCTGTTCGGTACCCAGTACAAGAGTCCCCTGCTCGTAGCGCCTATTGGCGTGCAGAGCATCTTGCATCCTGATGCGGAGGAAGCGACGGCGAGGGCGTGTCATAATGTCGGTATGCCGATGATTCTATCGACTGCTGCGACGCGCACGATTGAGGAAGTCGCTGCGGCGAATGCAGATGGTGATCGATGGTATCAGCTCTACTGGCCGAAGCCGCAGTTTGAGGACGTCACAACTAGTCTTCTCGCGCGCGCAAAAGCTTCAGGCTACAAGGTCCTTGTCGTCACGCTGGATACCTTCTCGCTTGGCTGGAGACCTACAGACCTCGACACGTCGTATTTGCCGTTCATCTGGGGACAGGGCTGTCAGATTGGCTTTTCGGATCCTGTTTTTAATAGGTTGTTTGATGAGATGCAGAAGAATGACTCGCGAAGTATCGCAGAAAAGCTTTCTGAGCTTTGGACGATTATGAGAAGGCCTGGAACTGTCTATGGTGCTGCTAGGGTTCTGGCCAATGCAAAGACTTTGATCAAGTCAAAAGCCTGGATTGATGTAATCAACTCTGGTACATACCGCTCGTGGAGTGACCTCAAGATCTTGAAGGATCTCTGGGACGGACCAATTGTTCTCAAGGGAATTCAGACAGTTGAGGACGCCCACCTTGCAATCGAGCACGGCATCGACGGTATCATCGTCTCCAACCACGGCGGCCGCCAACTCGACGGCGCTATAGCGTCACTAGATGCACTAGCCGATATTGCAGCGGATAAGAAGGTTAAGGACTCAACCCTCACAATCATGTTTGACAGCGGTGTTCGAACAGGCTCAGATGTGTTGAAGGCGCTGGCCCTTGGTGCAAAGGCAGTCTGCATTGGAAGACCGTATGCGTATGGTCTTGCGGCGGGTGGACAAGAGGGCGTGGAACATGTTTTGAAGTGTTTGTTGGCGGATATGGATAATATGCTTGCGAATGCTGGGAAGAAGAGTGTGAGGGATTTGAGTAGGGATGATCTTCAGATTTTGCCGCTGTCTAAGATTTGAATGCTTGAAAGCGTAGTATCTAGCTCTAGCTATCCATCCCTATGTGTTCGAATCCATTAAATGCCCAAAAGTCCTCCAGAATCTACAAAAGAGTACATCGAGATGATGAGAAGAAAGGAAAATCGCCCTCTAGCCCTCCGCAGAACTCATCGCTCAAAGCTCATTTAGAGCAAGGCTTACCATCAGTGTTACCGCAATCGTTCGTGTCAGTACACTTGGATCCACAGCCATAGGAAATAAAGTCAGAAGGCGTAGTCTGCTCCCAGTTATCCATGCACTGGGTCTCATCCCCATTACCCCAGTTACACCTCTGTCGACGATATCCCTTCTGTCTCATGACCTCCTGCTGGGTCCAAACAGTATGACAAGCGCCGTCATCCCAAGTACAAGCCGTCAAGTCCTGAGCCTGAACACACTTGGACTCAGTATCCGTAGTCGTGAAGTCAAGACCAAGGCTGAAACCCTCAATCTCAGCACCGACGCTGACGCTGACGCTTTCGGAACGTTCCTGGCAGACCTCGTTGCCGACGAGCTTGGTTGCAGTGCAGACTTGGGTGCCGGTGCAGTAGATGTTGCCGGAGGCTTTCTGCCATGGGGTGTATTCCTTTGAGGTCTCGAGGACGAAGTAGTCGTACCAGCATTTGCGGACTTTGGGGAATTTGTAGGGATGGGTGGTTCGGTCGGAGGTCACGTAGGTTCCTGAACCATCGGTGTAGGGACCTTCGTAGGTCCTGGAAGTGTCGTCGCAGACGGGGAAACCGTCACGTTTGGCGAGGCCTTGGCTTGGAGCGGTTGGGCCAGCATGTGCGACGGCCAGGAGAAGGGAAAAGGAAAGAAGGGTTTTAACGAGCATAGTGAATGACTTGGATGAATGGCCTTGAGAGACTTAAAGATTGAGTAAGTGAATGAATGAGTGCAGCTGACGTTGGGAGTGATTTTGAGATCGAACGGTGGTTTGCTCTGGTATTTATACTTATCATTCGGCAGTTGATTCACCTCCTGATCCGCGCAGCTGTCCTATACAGTGAAGATCACCCCATGAGATGCCAAGGACCCAGGATCACCGAAGCTGAGAAGAATATCCCACGATGCAAGACGAGACGAAACATGATCATGCATCTTCCCGGCTCGCCAAGTCCAGCAATTTCCACATCAACAGCCAGTCAACGGCGAAGAATAGCAAAGACGAAATTAGTAGTTAGCTGTATTATATCAGTGGCTGGAGCTGAAACAATAGATAGTGATACAGTCACTGGGTATTGTAGCTACACAAGAGTTTGGCGATTAGCATTCCAAAACTTCAATCGTGGATAGCTGCTAAATCTATGTCCTGAGTGTCTTGATAATAATACAAATAATGTCTTTTTAACCTCAAGCTCTCAGTAGTTCTATAGCTAGTCCATAATAACTTACACCACGGTGTTCTGGAAGGCTTCTCCTGAAGTCTTGGCCCCATACTTGGCAGCTTACTCTCGGGACATCGGGCTCCACCGGTTTAATTGCAGATAAGCGGCGACCACAGCTGCCAAGTGATGATCTGCCGATTTATCCAAGTACCGCTCATTATTACACATAAAGTCTCCGCCCTGTCGGCAGTCAGCGGCCGCTGCCTTACGCCACGGCCGGAACCCCAATCACGGATCATCGCTTCACACCTCCTTTTTGGATCCGGTTAGAAAGATAGTAGACCGTATGGAGAATCGTACAGAGGTGGCTTAAGTTAAGATGAACCTGAGATGCTGCAAAGCGCTGTACTTTTATTAACTCCAGTTGTGGACTTCATGCTTAGTGCATGATGAAGGGTACATTATCCGCAAAACTATGGCAACCTATTCGACGATGAAGAAGACTTCTACTGAGCCAGGTTCTCTTGGCGAGAAAGTCTCTGTCCAGAATTTTCTATTCTTGCATCGTCACTCCAAACGATCTTATCGCATGGAGTTCAGGGTATGCTCTCACGCCGAAACTTGAAACCTACACTATCGTTACAGGCCTCCAGATCGGAATTTGCCACCGGTAACTTGTAGACTCTATATTGGCCGAGAATGGAGCAAGAGAACTATGTTGGTTGAAAGTTGAATCTTATCCTTATCGCACCACGTGTTCTGTAGCGATGGTTTAGGCATTGCTGCATGCCGTAGAAGCCAGTGGGAATACAACTGAGGCCTGTGGCTTAGAGCTTGGATCAGCATAGAGAACTCAGAAGCCACGGTTAACTCGATTCGAACCGTGTCGTGTAATTGCCACTCATCTTGGTACATGTATCCCGTCCCTTTTGACTTTGTTTAACTTGAAAGCTTGCTTGGCCAGAGACCGACAAATGCGCTGCAATATGCCACTTAGAGTTGACTTTCTGGAACTTTGTCGCAAGAACTATCTCGGACCTGCAATATTGACCTCAAAAATCGGATATTTAGTTCTTACAAGCTTTTCATTATTGCCATTAAATGAAGTAATCTTTTGATATAGAAAATATCAGAGTTATACACTGCGATAACAGAATAGTGTTTTGTGTCACAAAAGAATATAAATATCACGATTACCAGCTACGCCCAGGACCAAAATCTCTTCAAAACCACTCCATCGTTTCAATTTCTCGTCAAGCATGGAACCCAAGCCCATCGAAGCGTTCGGTGCCTCTCTGCAGGGGTATGTTCTGGCTCTGCCTCTTAACCTATTGACAGGCTTACTAACGCATCTAGATACTACAACAACAAATGCCTTTCAGACGTCGTGGTTAGATGCGGCGACCAGGAATTTTCAGTCCACAGCCTTGTACTTTTTTGTCACTCTGACTACTTCAAAAGGCAGCTGACTGGGCCGTGGAAGGTGAGTCCTCCTATCCCTACTGACAATATAAGCTAACCAAATAAAGGAGAGTGAGGACAAAACCATCGAAATTAAAGACTTTGATGCAAATATTGTGGAGGCTATGCTTCGTTTTCTTTACTCTTTCGACTACGACGTCCCTCCCAACACACGCCATATGATCTTCCACGCTCAGGTCTACCAGATTGGCGACAAATACGGCATCGAACCACTCAAAAAGCAAGCTGCAAACAAATTCGAACGTGTCGTTAACGAAGCCGAAGTCGACGCTGGGTTTGCAAGTACCTTGGCCGACACGATCTCCATTGTGTATAGCACCACGCCATCAGGAGACCGAGGCCTCAGAGACATCGTTGTGCAGAGCTCGTGCACACACTTTGAGTACCTCATGTCAGAGACCTCATTCAAGGAGATCCTGGGGTTGAATGGAGATTTCTCAGCCGACCTTGTCAGTCTGATACATGAGAGTTGGGAAAAGTATTGCTATTGCAAATGTCCATCGTGCGAGGCTACTTTTAAGTTGAGGATAGATTCACCTGGCGATCAAATCTCGGACTACCAAGAACCAAAGCCAATCTTCTGTCCCATCTGCGGTTTTCAACCGATACAGGCGGATGAGGAACCCAATTGGCTTTACTTTTATATGGGAAATGGTGAGCTTGACCAAGGGGACGGAAGGGATGCCCAACGGATGTGGGATAAGTTCGACGAATTATTGGCGAGTCGTTGGAACGCATAAGGCTGCGCAGTTGACTATGCACGGGATGAGCAATAAATGGGACGTTCTGTAGATATAATTATTACGAATCGCGGTTTTCATGAAGCTGGGCGTGTCCCAGATGGGCGTCGTGGTAACACAGAATATCATTTCGTTTTTGCTGGTGGGCTTACCTTACATTGTATGTACATTTCTCAGCACTAATAGGTAATGCTTTCCAGAAAACTATAGTTGGTTTACTCTCAAATGAATTACATCATTTATTTACATGAAATATCCAGTTATTCAGAGACCCCGTAGCAACTTCAATATGTGGCTGAAGTTTCTGCGGGAGGCTTACCATCATGCCACGACATAAGAAAGCGAACCCCTCCGTTGCCTCGCTCCTCGCCCTTCTTTATCTTCATCTTCTTTTCCCTGGGAACATCAGACTCGACTCTCCTTTGGCACAGAGATGGAGTCACCGCCATATGAAGAGTTTGGCGCATCCTTGAAGAAGTATGTTTCCGTATCCCCACTTCGATAAGCTTGTTGTTGACAGAACAGGTACTTCAACAATACACGCCTTTCAGACACCGTCATCAAATGCGGAGGTCGTGAATTCGCAGTCCACAGTCTTATACTCTTCTGCCACTCCGAGTATTTCAAAAAGCAGCTAGATGGGCCATGGAAGGTTGGAAGAGGACCTTTTCCCCACGATATTAGATTATGACTGACAAGTCATAGGAAAGCTCTGAGCGAGTGATAGAAATCATGGATTTCGACCCCGCTGTTGTCAGGGCAATGACACTTTTCCTTTACTGTTTCGATTACGAGTCCCCAGCTGATTCATCAGCTATGATATTCCATGCCAGGGTCTATCAAATCGCTGATAAATATGACATTGAGGCGTTGAAGAGACTTGCTGCGACAAAGTATCGCACCAGTATTGATGCAGGATGGGAGATGGATAGCTTTCCATGTGCAATCGAACTGGCGTACACGACTACGCCGCCCGGAGACAGAGGATTACGTGATATCGCTCTGGAGATTGCTGTCAAAAAGATTGGAACATTGATGAGTCAGGATGTGTTCTGCAAAATGCTGAGTGCCAATGCCGATCTCGCTGGCGACATTATCCGCCGCTTGCATAGGGAATCAGAAAAGTCTCAGGAGGAACTAAGAAGCTTTCAGAACGAAAAGCGCTTGGATGAGCTTCTTTCGCTTCCGAAACTACCAGCATCGAAACGACGCTCTCGAGTATAAAGCTATAGTAAATTATTATTACATTGCCCCGTGAATTGCTAAAGAGCCTGATCATCTCATTGTGACCACGATTTCAAGGAACGAACTTGATGCTGTGCTTGTGATCTAGTATCCACTGACGCCGACCCTGAATAGTGAAGCGTCACTCTCGATCTTCTTCCGAAGAGGCCCATTCTTGAGCTCATCAACATCCCACTTCGCCCAAATGAACCTCCCGTGAAGAAACTCGGCTTCTTCAGAGGCTGCCCAAACGGCAAAGTCGCCAGGCAACTTGACTGTACCTTGGTCAGTATGGTTTCAGCTCATGAGAATCAATACATACTATCATCCCACTTGAAACTATTCTCATCAGTGAAACGTTCGAACGATTCAGTGTAGTGGAGTCCCGGCTCGAAACTGATGACTTGCATCTCACTGGAAGGGACGGTCATGGCGATATGCTGCATCATCATTGTCCCAGCGCTCTTGGTGATTGAGTATAGAGGAATAGGAATAGAGAGCTGAGTTAGATGAATTGCAATGCTGGATAAGTTGAGAAGGACCTGGACGGCGTAAGTATTATGACACGACATTTGCCATGAGGGCTTGTAAGCTTACCAGTTTTCGTGAAGGGTCGATCTCACGCTGCTTATAAAACAGACTCGTCCATAGATACGGAGCAATAAGGTTCACTCCAAGGCCATCTTTGAATGTCTCATATCCAAGTCCAAGAATAGTGTTGGGCAGCCACATTTTCGCAGCGCTCAAAACAAGAACATCAACGAAGACACCATCGTCGCTAAGTCTCTTCCAAAACTCTCGCGTGTCATTCTCATCAGCGAAATCATTGTTAATCGGGATGACCTCAACATTAGGGTACTTCGTCTTGATTTTCTCAGCAGCTTTGTCCAGAGTATCCTGACGACGGCCGGTGATGATGAGACGAGACGCGGAAGCTGCGGCGAAGGATTCGGCGATGCTGAAGCCAATTCCAGTGGAGGCTCCAGCGACGATAACAGTATGACCCGCTTGGGAAAGTTCGGGACGAGTTGGCGAGATTGCCTCGTATGACTCGCGATGGACTTTGGTTATGAGATTACTGCCGTGGGTAGGTGCCTCGACATTCTCCCAGGGGTTTTCCTCGGGTCTGGTTTCTGCTGCGGAGGGCATATTGGAAAGCTGCTGCTAGGTACTGGATGTTGTAAGTAAGTGGATTGATGATGAGATCTGGATTGAAAGCTTACGGAGATTGGATACTCATCCATTATATACAATCATTTGACCCCTTCAACGTGTCGCGGCAAGGAGTATAACATAATCTCAACATCCAATGTCGGAAGTCTGCGGGTGAATCGATCGAAGCCCGCCAGAAACCCGCATCATGCCCTGACTGCGCTAAATTTCCAGGCTCTGCATACTGAGCGATAAGCTTATCTCAGAGCTGTCTCCGCCAACAACCCGCAAAATCTCCGCACAGCCGCTGACAAAAGTCGCTAACGTTAATCCGATCTCCCTAAGTCGTCCCGCAGCCAATCCCGTAAACCCGCTATCTTCCCGCATCAACATAATCACGATGTGTTCTGCGACAAAGCTCAAAGCGTGTTACGCGTGTACGAACGGGAAGCGGAAATGCGACAAAGCTCAACCAATCTGCGGGCGGTGTAATGATCGAGACGTTGAATGCCGATATCCTCCTACGAAGCGGAAGAGATTGCACTCGTCAGCGCCAGGAGTGGAAAATGGCGGAGAGAGTCCAGGCAGACTCAGTGTTGGACCACCGAGCCTCATGCAATTACCCTTTTCATCACCAAACAATGGCTTGATTGACCTCAATCAGTGGGCGGCTAGTTTGAGTAATTGGGGCGCTCTCCCTGTTGCTGAGTTGCCAGATGACTCGCCCGCGACGAGCGGTGAGACAATCTCGAGCCAAAAGGATCATGTCGACTTCTTCCTCAGACCCGATGCATGGGGCATTCGTCACATCCCTTTTACGACACCATCTTTCCCAAACTCTGTCTGCATGAACTATATCCATGGCATCCATGAGTTCCTTACGGAATGGGTCACCAACTCTCACAGCCCGTTCATACACAACCAGCTCTACGCCGATGCTGGGCTACCCCCATCAATACAGGATGCGTTCACCTGTGTCATCCTACACAACTCAAAAACGCCCGCGAACGAGACTGTTATTGATGAATTACTGGTGTCGAAAGCATCGGCGTTACTCAAGACTTATTGCCCGGACCTCGCCGGTCCCGAAGTGACGCTTAACATTCGTGAGCACCTCGCTCGAACCCAAGCATTATTCATCCATCTTGTGCTAGCACTGTTCTCGCCTTCAATTGGCGCGCGAGCCAGCGCTGAACAACAAATACAGACCCTTCTCTCATGGACGCGTCAACTCTGGGAAGCCGCTCTTCGTGATCCGGATATCGGCTTGCCTTGTGACGGTGGCGGTAGCTCTGCTGCGGCTGCCTCCGCCAACGGCATTGTTCTGGACTCCATCTTCGACGGTGATCCGCTACCGCGAAAGTGGCGCAATTGGGTGTTGTCAGAGAGTATCCGTCGTATATGGCTCTTGGCAACTTCAACCATCGGAGTGTACCTCACTCTGAAACAGAAATGGGCTGAATGTCATGGCGGTATTTACTTCACAGCCCATAAGAATCTATGGGATGCAAAAAGCTGCTTTACTTGGGCAGCTGCATGTAGGAAAGCAGATCCTCTTTTCATATGTAGCCTCGACTGCGAGGGTCTGTTTCTGAGCGCAAAGGCATCAGACGTAGATCCTATGCTAATCAATCTGTTCACAATAATGTGGGGTGTGGAAAGAGTCGAGAATTGGGTTGCAAGGACATGTGAGCCTGGAGAAAATGTGAGGGTTTGGAGGGGTACTGATCTTCCTATGGAGAAGGGAAGGATTGCTCCTTCATGAGATTAGATAGCGACCAAGTTCTGACTACGCTCACTTATTCTGTGAAGAAACATCAACCGTGACATCCATCACATTCTGCTTCGATGCAGGAGACTCGTACGACTCATCAAAGATACTCTTCAGAAACCGAAATGCCCTTGGTTTCCCATTCTCAATCTCAGACACATGGCTTCCCACTGTATTCCGCTCAAAGGTAATCTCCGCTCCTTTCTCACAGAGTCTATCAACCGTCGCATCAGTGAGCTCAATGAGACAGAACTGATCCTGTATAGCCTTGTACAGAAACATGGGCATTTTAGGCGTGTCTCTGCATCCCAGCTTTGCTTGCTTATCGTAGAGCTCTTTTAAAATCGGAGCCCTAAGATCTTCACCTCCATCTTTGAAGAACGTGTAAATGTCTTGTCCGGAGTATTTGCCCACATTTTGTGTGACTTCGGTGTTGATTGCTGCCATGAACTCCTCTTTCGTTCCTGGGATAAGACGGCTTTCTAGGTAAGCTCGTTCTTCTGGACATTGCGCTGTGATTCCTAGTAAGAAGGCAATTAGAGTGCCGGCGATAGGACTCTTGTTGATCTTGTCCATTGCGGCGGATATGTCATCCACAAGACCGCCGATAACCGCTGCTGAGATATTGAGCTCTAGTGCATAGGATGGCTGGAGCTCAGCTGCGGAGAACGTCGCGATCGAGCCACCGCTGTATCCCCATATCGCAGTGTTGAAGCCTGAACTGCCTCCCAAGCTGAAAAGATCGTGAACAGCGCGCAAGGCGTCGAGAGTCGCATGGCCCACTTGGACACTTGCGCCGAATGCGGCGTTTGGCCCAAGGTGATCCGGGGTGTTGACAATCCACCCAAAAGAGAGCATCTCAGTGATCAAAGAAGTACTCGATTTGATTCCAAGGTTCGGTTCGCTCTTCGCCATCGCTCCAGATAAAGCGAATGACGGGCTGGAGTTGACGTTGCACGTGTTGTACGCGAACTGATATGACAGAATGGCTGCTTTTCCGGATGGAGATTGGTAAAGTGAAATTGGAATGAAGAGTGTGGTGACAGCCCATGATGGACGATCCCGTGAGTCTGTTGAGCGGTAAAGGAGATGATACACAGCTCCGGAGCCTTCCACAGTTCTGGTGAGGTTCGATGAGGAACGAATGCGAAGAACATCGCCAGGTTTTCTGGACTCCCAGTCCACAGGTGCGGAATACCATGGGTCTTTGCTTGGTGGAAGCTGATTCTCGAGAGGAGTATCGTCAGTGACAGTGATGATACCGCTACCAGACGCTTTGGCGACGGCGCATAGATCAAGTAGCCAGTCTAGAGAGGACATTTTGTCTTGCGGGTGTTGTAAGAGCAAACTGAAGGTCAGCATTTACGACGCAAATGTCCTCAGGTCACTGTGCCTCCGGCTGACATGCCGATAGAAACAGCAGGGATCGCCCGCGAGTGACATATCAGAAACGTTAGATCGGATAGGTCCAATTATACCAGAGAGGAAACATAAAAAGAGAAAATGTTTCCATCTCGGGCTGTTCATTTGGCCATATTTCTCGACTGAACCTATGTCGGAAATTTCAATCCAGGGCGTCTTGGATCACGGATCGATTATTGCCACCGATACTAATTGCTGTGCAAGGAAGGATGATGACCGCTCGTCTAACTTTTCGTTGGTACGTAAAGATTGTGAGAGGCCACAGCATGTAGCGACAGTCGTTTCTTGTCAAAAGATAGGACTCGGTTGATGTTACAAGCATAATAACTAGAGCTACTGGCAATACGAAGCGCCGTACGGAATTTCCCAAAAGCGTAATATCAAACGGGCCGCCAAAGCGGCATTCTCCACCTGCGCTGTTTTACGTCAGCCAAAGTCTGACGTGTGAGATTATAGTTCTCACTACAACTACCGAGGCCTTATAAACTCTGGATTTCTTCTCTTATCGGACAAATTTTGCATTGTACTTCTAAATCCACCATGACCAAGCCACAGATCATCGTGAAAATACCCCCGGCCTCGGATGCGGAGGACAAAACTCTCGTCTCGACCCTAACAGATATCGTGAACACTGCCTACAAAAAAGCCGAGTCCGATATCTTCATCCCATCATACTAACGAACCACCACCACCGAAATCACCAAATTTCTTAGTAATGGCCAACTCGCTGTCACTTACCTACAGCCAAATAACGAGCCGATCGGCTGCGTCTTCATTAAACTCATGACACCCGCCCTCGGAGAGTTCGGAATGTTGGCACTTGACCCTCAGTACCAAGGTACGGGTGTCGGGCGACAACTAGCAGTCTTTGCGGAAGATGAATGTAGACGGAGAGGGTGCACGAAGATGCAGCTAGAGATTCTTGTGCCGATGACGTTTCATCATGAGGGAAAGGCTAGGTTGTTGAAGTGGTATATGAGAATGGGGTATGAGCTTGTTAAGTTGGGGGATTTTGCGGATGATTATCCTGATTTGGTGAACTTGCTTGCTGGTCCGACGGAGTACAGGGTCTTTGAGAAGAGTCTGGTGCAATCATGAAATTAGAAGTAAAGTGAGAATAAAAAGGCTTGTCAATTCATGGTTGCAGTCTAGCTTCTTTGATTATCCTTCTCGTAGCCGAAGATCAAGCCGAACATGTCAATCTCAGGCCTATGTCTTGGCGTGAATGTCAACATCATCAAGAATAGCCTCATTCCTCTTCGCAGCAGCATCTCTTGCCCTCTTGAGCCGTCTCGTCGCAACATCCACTTCCCATGTAAACGACCAAGTGATAACATTCATGATAATAGCCATACCGATAAAGCCCATCGCGATCCCAAACGACGTGGTGTACCTAGGTGCGAAGCGCGAATTAAACAGCTGTGATCCAACTGCCCCTCCAATCTGGCCGTAGCTATTGGCGAATGCGATGGCAAAGGCTGAACCGGTGGCTCCGTCTGTGGTTTGGACTCTCCATGGCCACATCATTGTGTACCTATCTCGTTAGCAGATATTGAAGAGCGGGCTGGCTAGACTTACCAAGCAATTGAGAACCCTCCGGCTATTACAGTAGCTGCGTATACGCCACCTGTGCTGGGAAAAGTGTACAAAACAACGTAGCATGCTTCTATGATTATCATGAAGCTCAGTGGAATGAGAGGCAAAGGGAAACGACCGGTGTTGGCAACCCATCCGAATACTATGGTCAGCACGCAGGCGAAGATGGCCGGAGGGATGTTAAGCAGCTGGGCTTCAGCAATACCACTGTAACGAACCAGTGTCAGCTTTCGTCCTACCTCTAAGCAATTTTATGGAGACTTACGTGAAACCCAAGTTCGCAATGACCGTTGGCTGATAAAAGTTAAGCCCCGTCGTCCCGATGGTATAAAATGCCCAGCAGAGAAGAAACAGCCAGAGCTTGTGATCTTTGAGGGTATTCCAGAACTCTTTCCAATCAAAGTCTTTCTCAGCAGCTCTAGGGGCGTTGATGGGTAGTCGAGCTTGGACGAATGCCTTTTCTTCTTCGGACATCCAACGAGCCGTGTCGGGGACTGTTTTCGATGTCAGTATGTAGCGCTGTGTCAGCGGTGTGAACGTACAGTCGGGCATGAATATGTATGCAAAGATACCAAGAAGGATAGTGAATACTCCCTCTGTCAAGATAAGCCTAGAACTTGAGTCAGTCTACCATGGAAACATGTTGGTGGGGGCACACACCATTTCCATCCCGACAAGCCCTGCGCATGGACACCGTTGAACGCAAAGGCAAGAACACCGCTGACTACAGCACTGAAGTTACCAAGAATAGTAACAAGAACGATGCGCGATGCCATTTCATCGGGACGATACCAGTAGCATAACTGCAGAAGCATGCCAGGCCAGAGTCCTGCCTCGAAGAGACCGAGAAAAGCGCGGACTGTATACAAGCCAGCGGCATTTGTTACTGCGGCATGACAAACGAGAACGATGCCCCATGATATCTAGCGCATCGGTCAGCTCAATGGTCTGGCGACTGAATATAGAGACGAACCATGATCCTTGCTTGCCAAACTGATGGTTTGAGGCGCTTTACCAGAAGGTTGGAAGGTGTCTCCGCTAGGATATATGGAATCTACACATTCATCAGTGCTATTCGTGATCTTTACATCTGACACATACGTAGTAGGCCATAGTGACAAAGTTGTAGTCATCGGCTGAGATGTTCAACTCCGTCATGATATTCCTCGGCGTTCCGCGATCCATAATTCGAGCATTAGAGACCTACAACATTAGTACTATACCGTCAATGTAGTTCGCTAACTCACATTGGAAGCATCAATCGACTTGACCATGTACATGACCGAAAGCAAAGGAATGAGATGCCAATCAATTCGTCGCAGCAACTTCTTCTCCTGCTGACTGCTCAACTTAGTCCGTGCTCCCATGAGTCTTCCATCGTATCCAATGATGTTATCATTTATATCATCAGAGGAAGGGACAGATTCTCCGCGAGTGACGGTGTTGTAGTGTTGTTTGATTGGCGGTTCACCAGACGAAGAGTCGGGAATAACATGTTGAGTCTTCTCATCCACGGCTTCGTGGCCTTTGGAAATACCAGAAGAAGCCATTTTCGCGATGATCCTCTCTTCGTTTCTTAGAATCTATCAAGGTACGCCCATAAAGATATAAATCTTGGCGACTTGGCTTTGCGTATCCTGCTCCTCACCCCACGATATGTCGACATCCCGCGATCGGCATTCCTCATCTTGGCGTGCGCAAGGGATATAATCGCGCAACCCATTAACTCCAGCTGTTATCTCCAAACCTATCCCTTTAACAATACCACTATTAAAGCTAATGCAAGTATTTCTATAAAAGGTGTTGCCATCTCGGATCCGAAGTTTGAGCCTCCCCGCTTTTGGCAGATGAGGAAATACTGCCCGTCAATGGTGACATCTGTACAACGATAAAAGAGGAAATTGATTGGCTTTTCGAGATTGCTTATCAATTTGTGACGATCAACGTTATATCAGGATACACGGGGCCCAGTTCGGACAGGTTCATATCTTTTTACCCCTCTTTGTTATCGGCAGGCTGTTATCAACATGAAGCTCAACACCATTCTCTTGGCTGCCGCTGCGGCGACGGCGTTTGACCTGGGACGTGTCCAGCTCCCGTTCTCTCATGAGTCACTAGAATCATCAGCACTTCTCGAGCTGCACAAATCACTTGTTGAGCGACCCTCAATCACTGGTTCTGAGAAGCACGTCACCGACTTTCTCAAGACATACCTCCAAGATGCCGGGTTTACTGTTGAGACTCAAGCAGTCGCCAAGAACCGCGATAACGTCTTGGCTTACTATAATAGCACGAGAAAAACAAAGGTTCTCGTGACGTCTCATATTGACACTGTTCCCCCATTCTGGCCTTATGAACGATGTGGCGATGAGATCTGGGGTCGAGGAACAGTCGATGCAAAGGGCAGTGTCGCGGCCCAAATCATTGCTGTTCAAGAACTCTTGCAGAAGAAAGAAGTCAGTGAAGGCGATGTAGCGCTTTTGTTTGTGGTGGGTGAAGAGACAGGTGGACCCGGAATGGGCAACGTCAATGATCTCGGTTTATCCTGGGAGTCCGTCATCTTCGGTGAACCAACAGAGCTCAAACTTGCTCGAGGCCACAAAGGTGGATTGGGCTTCACTATAAAAGCAAACGGGAAAGCTGGTCATTCAGGATACCCTGAGACAGGAAGTAATGCTATTGATAGCCTTGTTCGTGGGCTAGCAGCTCTTCAGAAGGTTGAGCTACCTGGGAGTAAAGAGTTTGGGAACTCTACTCTTAATGTGGGCAGGATTGAAGGCGGTGTAGCTGGGAACGTAATCCCAGCGAGTGCTTTTGCTACCGGCGGAGTTCGAGTCGCTGGAGGAACTCCAGAGGTCATTAGGGATCTAATACGTCAGGCTGTTGAGGGGAGTGACCCGAACCTAGTCGTTGTGTTCTCGTATGGTATTGGACCCGTGCCAACAGACTATGATGTTGATGGTAAGATAACAGCATTGGAAAGAAGCGAGCTCTAGCTAACCATGGTAGGATTTGAAACTGTGGTCTTGAACTACGGAACAGATATCCCGAGACTAAAGGGTAGTCATAAAAGATACCTGTATGGACCTGGCTCGATTCTCGAGGCGCACTCTGCGCATGAGCACTTGAAGGTTTCTGATCTGGAGGAGGCTGTTGAGGGGTACAAGAAGTTGATAGCCCACGCTCTTGATCAGCCTTCTGAGCTCTGAGGGAGAATAAGTCAAGATCAAATTGGATTCTTGGCTCAAACATTACTACAAGATCATCTTCGGTAGTCCAGATCACTGCTAGTCCTCATGTCTTGTAGCAAATAAAATAGCAAGGTTCAATGACTCGGAGGGTTTGAGCCTCTGTATTTAACTATGGATGACAGCTGTGTATAATGTTAAGCTTCGTGTTGCGAACACATGAGCTTAACCTTATAGACAGCCATCATCCATAGTTAAATGCAGAGGCGGAAACCTGCCAAGTCATCGAAAGAAAGTCAATTTCCTCCTATATCCCAACGCCCGCTTAACTATCCATGCTTCGTAATCTAAAAGCTCTTCCATGCTCGATGCAACCAGCGCATCTAAGCCTCTGCTGGCTTTCGTCCCGTGATGAATCGATAACTCGTGATCAATCTCAACTCACGACTCCGAAACTCCCTCTTGACACCCTCCATCAACACCATGACCTGATCGTGCGAATAATTCCACACGCGCGTGAACAAAGCTGGTGTATGCGACTCAACCGACATTTGCATATGCGTCAGCTCAAACTTTCCCAGCTCCTTCAGTGTCGGGTCTTTCGCCCATGGTCCAATGGGTATCTGCCAAAGTCAGTAACCAGCATTGCAACGCTGACATGATAACTTACTCTGTAAACTCTCTCAACGACATCTTCGAAACCAGCGTCAATCATCCACTGCTTATGATACTTGGCCACGTTGATCTGCTTGCCAAACATCTTACTAGCCTCATCAAGCTTATTAACCCACTCCATCGTCCACGGCGCCCTATCGCAACTATCGTCGTCGCTGAAGATCCACGCATCATACTCCTGCATCTCCATGTATCCGCCTGGTTTCATATTATTAAGCGCCTGCTTATAAAACTTCATCCAATCTGCACTCGTGCCGCTGAGCGCCCGACCGTGGATGTAGTCAAACTTCTCACTCTCGCGGTACGTCCACTCATCTTCGTAGTCGTCTACGTGAAACATGCAGTTACCTGGTACCCAGTCCGGCTGGATCGGAGAGAGGTCTACACCTGCGACTGTGGCGTTGGGATACTCATCTGCCATTTCTATAGCCCAGATGCCGGTGCCGCAGCCGAGATCCAGAATGCGGTATTCTTCAGTTGAGTCTGGGCTAGGTAGCGGTGCTGTGTGAAGGGCGCCGCCCAGGAGTAGACGCCAAATGTGATGCTGAAGATCTAGGCGCTGTTGTTCCTGGTCGTCGTTGGGCAGGACGTATTGACCCTCGCGAAAAGCGTGGTAGCGACGACCATTTTCATACTGGTAGTCGTAGATTGATGACGTGGCGGAAGCAGTGTAGACTGAGCCTCGATCAGAGCCATAAGTAGAGTCTGCATCATCGCCAGCTATTTCATCTTCCTAAAAAACAGTCAATACGATATACTAAGTCATGTGTCAATGAGTCAGAGCCTACATCGACTTGGAGCGGCGCATGCTCCTCTGGCTGTTGGTCCTCGTCATCTGCGGGCGATCGGTGCGTCTCGCCAGGATCTTGACCCGACAGAGTGGTAACGGGTGGAGGAGACCCTGACGCTACGGGCGACGAAGAAGTCTTTGGTTTGGAATCGTGTTCAGAGCCCATAATGATAGGTAGAGATGGCCCAAATAAGCACTATTAGGTATGTGAAACCGTAGTCGTGTCAAGCTTGGAGCGGAGTATGAGGGAGGGAAAAGATTGATCAAGCCACGTGGGGAAAAGCGCGGGACACACGGAAGAAAGAGAGCAGAGAGAAGAGAGAGAGAGAGAGAAAACTGGGAATTCCAGGGCCATGGTACGATTGGGGAAACACGCGAGGACGGGCTTGATTAGGTTTAGTCACATCGATCTAGGAATGCATCTCCGTCTTTTAGAGGGGGGGCCTAGACTCTAGCAGCTCGAACTAAAGCCAAGGTCGGCTAAGGAAATAAACCCTCACCGAACTTCTCCTCCCCATTTCTCCTCTTTGCCAATACAGAACCAACAAAGACAAACAAACGAAAAAGCAATGGCCAACGATAAACTCATCTGCGTCGTTGGCGCCACAGGCAACCAGGGCGGCTCCGTCGCCCGTCGCTTTCTCAAGGCGGGCTTCAAAGTGCGTGGCTTGACCCGCAACACCGCCTCACCCACCGCCCAAGCCCTGTCGTCGGCGGGAGCCGAAGTCGTGGCTGTTGATCTCAATGACGTCTCGACCCTCAAGAGCGCATTTGCCGGAGCAAACGTCATCTTCAGCGTGACCAACTACTGGGAGCCGTTTTTCCGACCTGATTGTCGGGAGCAGGCGGAGAAGCAGGGTATTTCGTGTCGAAAGTTTGCGTACAACGTTGAGGTGCAGCAGGGCAAGAATATTGTCGATGCGGCTGCTACGGTTGTTGATACGCTGGATGATAATGGGTTTTTGGTCTCGACGCTGAGTCAGGCTGAGAAGTGCAGTGGAGGCAAGTTCAAGGAGTTGTATCATTTTGATGGCAAGGCGGATGTCTTTCCGGCGTATGTTGATGAGAAGTATCCTGAGCTCGCGGCCAAGATGTCGTGCATTCACACGGGTTACTTTTTCACAAGTTTCAACATTCTGCCCGACTCTTATATGAACAAGGTAGGTTCATTCACATTTGGCATGGGCTGGCACTGATAAGAAGTAGCTCCCTGATGGAACCTTTGAGATGTCCTTCACGACCTCCCCCGACGCCCTC